>NW_028318011.1:0-300000 GCF_062004578.1 Staurois parvus
TGAAAAGGAGAAGAAGAAGAATGAAAAGAAGAACAGAAGAGGAATGAAAAGAAATGAAAAGAAGAATGAGAAGAATGAAAAGAAGAATGAAAAGAAGAAGAAGAATGAAAAGAAGAATGAGAAGAAGAATGAAAAGAAGAATGAGAAGAAGAATGAGAAGAATGAAAAGAAGAATGAAAAGAAGAATGAAAAGAAGAAGTAGAAGAATGAAAAGAAGAAGAAGAATGAATGAAAAGAAAGAATGAAAAGAAGAAGAATGAAAAGAAGAATGAGAAGAAGAATGAAAAGAAGAATGAAAAGAATGAAAAGAAGAATGAAAAGAAGAAGAAGAATGAAAAGAAGAATGAGAAGAAGAATGAAAAGAAGAATGAGAAGAAGAATGAGAAGAATGAAAAGAAGAATGAGAAGAATGAAAGAAGAATGAAAAAGAAGAAGAAGAATGAAAAGAAGAATGAAAAGAAGAAGAAGAAGAAATCTTTTCATTCTTCTCATTCTTCTTTTCATTCTTCTTCTTTCTTCTTCTTTTCATTCTTCTTCTTCTTTTCATTCTTCTTTTCATCCTACTTCTTCTTCTTCTTCTTCTTCATCCTCATCCTCATCCTCTTCTTCTTCTGAGGATGAGGATGAGGATGAAGAAGAAGAAGAAGAAGAAGTAGGATGAAAATAAGAAGAATTCCAAGCCGGCAAAAAGTGTATCTGCAGAGCTCCTCTATTCTGCAGATACACTTAGAGGAGCTCTGCAGATACACTTTTTGCCGGTTTGGAATTCTTCTTATTTTTCATCCTACTTCTTCTTCTTCTTCTTCATCCTCATCCTCATCCTCGGAAGAAGAAGAAGAGGATGAGGATGAAGAAGAAGAAGAAGAAGTAGGATGAAAATAAGAAGAATTCCAAGCCGGCAAAAAGTGTATCTGCAGAGCTCCTCTATTTCTGACAGTTCTCTGACATAGAACTGTCAGAAATAGAGGAGCTCTGCAGATACAGTTTTTGCCGGCTTGGAATTCTTCTTATTTTCATCCTACTTCTTCTTCTTCTTCTTCTTCTTCATCCTCATCCTATTCTTCTTCTGAGGATGAGGATGAGGATGAAGAAGAAGTAGGATGAAAATAAGAAGAATTCCAAGCCGGCAAAAAGTGTATCTACAGAGCTCCTCTAAGTGTATCTGCAGAATAGAGGAGCTCTGCAGATACACTTTTTGCCGGCTTGGAATTCTTCTTATTTTCATCCTACTTCTTCTTCTTCTTCTTCTTCTTCATCCTCATCCTCATCCTCAGAAGAAGAAGAGGATGAGGATGAAGAAGAAGAAGAAGAAGTAGGATGAAAATAAGAAGAATTCCAAGCCAGCAAAAAGTGTATCTGCAGAGCTCCTCTAAGTGTATCTGCAGAATAGAGGAGCTCTGCAGATACACTTTTTGCCGGCTTAGAATTCTTCTTATTTTCATCCTACTTCTTCTTCTTCTTCATCCTCATCCTCATCCTCTTCTTCTTCTTCTGAGGATGAGGATGAGGATGAAGAAGAAGAAGAAGTAGGATGAAAATAAGAAGAATTCCAAGCCGGCAAAAAGTGTATCTGCAGAGCTCCGCTAAGTGTATCTGCAGAGCTCCGCTAAGTGTATCTGCAGAGCTCAGCGGTTGAAACATTGTATCTATTTGTTTCCATTTATGGAAACAAATAGATACAATGTTTCAACCGCTGTATGGAGTGAATGTCAGAGAACTGTCAGAAATAGGCTATTTCTGACAGTTCTCTGACATTCACTCCTCAACCGCTGTATGGAGTATTGAATGTCAGAGAACTGTCAGAAATAGCCTATTTCTGACAGTTCTCTGACATTCACTCCATACAGCGGTTGAAACATTGTATCTATTTGTTTCCATAAATGGAAACAAATAGATACAATGTTTCAACCGCTGTATGGAGTGAATGTCAGAGAACTGTCAGAAATAGCGGAGCTCCGCTATTTCTGACAGTTCTCTGACATTCACTCCATACAGCGGTTGAAACATTGTATCTATTTGTTTCCATTTATGGAAACAAATAATACAATGTTTCGACCGCTGTATGGAGTGAATGTCAGAGAACTGTCAGAAATAGGCTATTTCTGACAGTTCTCTGACATTCAATACTCCATACAGCGGTTGAGGAGTGAATGTCAGAGAACTGTCAGAAATAGCCTATTTCTGACAGTTCTCTGACATTCACTCCATACAGCGGTTGAAACATTGTATCTATTTGTTTCCATTTATGGAAACAAATAGATACAATGTTTCAACCGCTGTATGGAGTGAATGTCAGAGAACTGTCAGAAATAGCGGAGCTCTGCAGATACACTTAGCGGAGCTCTGCAGATACACTTTTTGCCGGCTTGGAATTCTTCTTATTTTCATCCAACTTCTTCTTCTTCTTCATCCTCATCCTCATCCTCTTCTTCTTCTTCCGAGGATGAGGATGAAGAAGAAGAAGTAGGATGAAAATAAGAAGAATTCCAAACCGGCAAAAAGTGTATCTACAGAGCTCCTCTAAGTGTATCTGCAGAATAGAGGAGCTCTGCAGATACACTTTTTGCCGGCTTGGAATTCTTCTTATTTTCATCCTACTTCTTCTTCTTCTTCTTCATCCTCATCCTCATCCTCTTCTTCTGAGGATGAGGATGAGGATGAAGAAGAAGAAGAAGTAGGATGAAAATAAGAAGAATTCCAAGCCGGCAAAAAGTGTATCTGCAGAGCTCCTCTAAGTGTATCTGCAGAATAGAGGAGCTCTGCAGATACACTTTTTGCCGGCTTGGAATTCTTATTTTCATCCTACTTCTTCTTCTTCTTCCTCTTCATCCTCATCCTCATCCTCTTCTTCTGAGGATGAGGATGAAGAAGAAGAAGAAGAAGAAGAAGAAGTAGGATGAAAATAAGAAGAATTCCAAGCCGGCAAAAAGTGTATCTGCAGAGCTCTGCTAAGTGTATCTGCAGAGCTCCGCTAAGTGTATCTGCAGAGCTCAGCGGTTGAAACATTGTATCTATTTGTTTCCATTTATGGAAACAAATAGATACAATGTTTCAACCGCTGTAAATGTGAATGTCAGAGAACTGTCAGAAATAGAGGAGCTCTGCAGATACACTTAGCGGAGCTCTGCAGATACACTTTTTGCCGGTTTGGAATTCTTCTTATTTTCATCCTACTTCTTCTTCTTCATCCTCATCCTCAGAAGAAGAAGAAGAGGATGAGGATGAAGAAGAAGAAGAAGAAGTAGGATGAAAATAAGAAGAATTCCAAGCCGGCAAAAAGTGTATCTGCAGAGCTCCACTAAGTGTATCTGCAGAGCTCCGCTAAGAAATAGCGGAGCTCTGCAGATACACTTTTTGCCGGCTTGGAATTCTCCTTCTTCTCATCCTTCTTCTTCTTCTCATCCTTCTTCTTCTTCTCATCCTTCTCCTTCTTCTCATCCTTCTTCTTCTTCTCATCCTTCTTCTTCTTCTCATCCTTCTCCTTCTTCTCATCCTTCTTCTCATCCTTCTTCTTCTTCTCATCCTTCTTCTTCTTCTCATCCTTCTCCTTCTTCTCATCCTTCTTCTTCTTCTTCTCATCCTTCTTCTTCTCATCCTTCTTCTTCTTCTCATCCTTCTCCTTCTTCTCATCCTTCTTCTTCTTCTCATCCTTCTTCTTCTTCTCATCCTTCTTCTTCTTCTCATCCTTCTCCTTCTTCTCATCCTTCTTCTTCTTCTTCTCATCCTTCTTCTTCTCATCCTTCTCCTTCTTCTCATCCTTCTTCTCATCCTTCTCCTTCTTCTCATCCTTCTTCTCATCCTTCTCCTTCTTCTCATCCTTCTCCTTCTTCTCATCCTTCTCCTTCTCCTTCTTCTCATCCTTCTCCTTCTCCTTCTTCTCATCCTTCTCCTTCTTCTCATCCTTCTCCTTCTCCTTCTCCTTCTTCTCATCCTTCTCCTTCTTCTCATCCTTCTCCTTCTTCTCATCCTTCTCCTTCTTCTCATCCTTCTCCTTCTCCTTCTTCTCATCCTTCTCCTTCTCCTTCTTCTCATCCTTTTCCTTCTCCTTCTCCTTCTCCTTCCTCATCTCCAAGGGCATTTAAATTAAAGGTACAGTGTTCTGCACTAATTTAAAGGCTCTCTGAAGCCTAGAAACCCTTTTTATAAGTTAAATTCGTAGCGAATAAATTCGCATCAAATCAAATTTCTTCCTCAAATTCGGCGAATCAGCCGAATCGAATTTTTGAATAATTCGCTCATCTCTACTAGACATGTATGGACAACAGCAAAGTACAGTATTTGGGTAGTTAATAGAGAATTAGAGAAATCACTGGAAAACAGGGGAGGACTGACCATTTGGAAACTCAGGCACTGCCCGAGGGCCCGGGGTCAGTAGGGGGCCCCATGAGATGCCCCTGGTACTTTTTTCATAGGCATTTTTGAGTTTGGGCAAGGACACAGGGGCCCCATGATCCCCTTTTGCCCGGGGGCTCCATGAGTTGTCAGTCCGCCACTGCTGGAAAAAGATACTTTTCAGACAGTCAGTCACTGAGTTGGACTTCTTCCTTACTTTAAAGAATCTTGTCAGCATTTTCATTAATATTAAGATGAGGGTGAGGACATTGTTCATGAGGCAGTTCTTAATACTGTTGAATTTGGTCTGATAATGTAGTCAGTGAACCTAATTTATTAAAGTGTGAAGTGAGATAAAGTGCAGTGAAGTGAAGCCATGCTTACTCCAAAAATCCAATTATGTACTGGAGAATAAAAAAAATAATTAGAGCCCCACTGCATTTCACCTCCCTGAACAAATAAGAAAATCAGACCCACTGACTATAATATTTTGCTTAGAGAAGCAATGAAATAGCAAAATTCCATTGCTGAGTGACAGTTCACTTATATGGATAATTTGAATGGTGCAATTGTATTCTGACTTCTGAGGTGGAAAGAGCTCTCCTAGCTGTTCTCCTGGCTGTGGAGGGAACGCTGGCACATTTGACAGCTGCTCCTCACACCAACTACAATTTTACAAATTTACAATATTTTCCTTTCAACTTTTTCCATTTTCTCCATATTCTGAATATGAGGAATAATTTATCAGATTTTGAGCTTCCCTGGGTTGAGTTCGGATTTTTAGAATCCCTAGATTGAGTACTCTGATCTCTTGGTTCTCTGTGGTTGTTTCTGTATAAATTACTGCTCCCTATTTCACAATCTGCCCCAGGTTGCTGCTGACTCAAATTCAAATCTTCCCCAGATCCTTGGGCCTCTTTCCTTGCCCTGCACTGGACCTCTGTTTCACAATCTGCCCCAGCTTGCTGCTGACTCACCTTTGAATCTTCCCTGGATCACTGGACCTATTTCCTTGTACTGCACTGTTAACACCTGGACTTTTTTCTCCCCTACTATACACGGATCTTTCAGTCATGCTGCTTATGTACTCTGCACTGCAACTCCTGCAACTAAAATAGAACTATTTCTTGGCAAAAGGCACATATGATCTCTGCCAGAATATTGGAATTTTATGACCAAAGAGATACATGCATTGTGGCACTCAATTCCTTCTCCTCCCTTCAAATACCTGTGCTGTCTCGATCCCTGCTTATCAGCTTAGGGCCGCAAGACCATTCCGCACTAGCACTGATCTCAAAAGCCTGCTTTCACTGACATGCCCTGACTCCACTCTGATTCCCATGGATCCTCCAAGGAAGGCCAGATCAACAATACTGAACACTCACTCTGCTAACAAGGAACTACTTCTTTCTGACTTCATTGTAGATTGGACTTTCTGTGCTTAATTGTAGCCTGGCACAAAATGATGGCATCCTTTTCAACCAACACACCACTCTGGGGTACGGATTATTTGACCTCCCACATCTCTCTGGCAAACATGGAGGTATAACTATTATTTACAGCTTGCTGTACACTTTACTCCCTGTTAACCTTCCGTCTTCTCCATTGAATGCCTTGTTTTCAAGGTCTGTGTTTCCCACTCATATGTTAATGCTACTGTTTATAGACCACCCAAGTCTTGTAAAGATTTCTTAGGTGAATTCTGTGATTTGTTTTCAATTTTATGCCTTAGCTTTAGGATAATTTTTATGCTTGGGGATTTTAATATACACACTGACTCAGAGTCTTCCAGTTTAGCTAAAGACTTCTCGGCTCTACTGGAATGCTTTGGCCTAACTCAATTTGTTTGCACCCTCATGCACATCTTCCCTTGACTTAGGACTGTCTGACCATCTAGCTATTCTTTTTAATCTGGAATTAGCAGTTTCCAACACCTCTCTGTTTCTATCTGTACATTATCACAACTGGGCTTCTATGGACCAGCCCAAAATTTAAAATTTTGTTACTTCTTCCCTATCCTACATCTCCTCCTCTGACACCCTTATTGAAAAAATAGATGCCCTTAATCATGTGCTTTCATCTTTCCTTGACACATTTGCCCCATTAAAAACTCTCATTCTCCTGATTAAGTTTAATGAAGGCTGCCTCACGGAGACTGAAGCGCAGGTGGCGCCATTTTGACCTGTCTGTTCATTATCAGATTTGAAAGGATCATTTGTTGTGTCTATAAAGTTCTAATTGAGACTTCTAGATCAAACTATTTCTCCCATGTCATTGAAATAAATCTTAGCAATCATAGACAGCTCTTCTGCACCATTGACAGATTATTAAAACCTCGCTGTCCCTCAAAATTACCAGCTTCAGCACAGCTCTGTAACACATTCTTAGATTATTTTCTCCTTAAACATTTACAAAATAAGGCATTGAATTCATACTGCACCATATGTTTCTTCCACATCTCTTCCTCCCACTTCTCTCTACTTGACTTTGCATCTCTGGTTAAATTGGTCTCTAATATAAGATTTTCCACCTGTACTCTTTTTTATTAAAATCCTGTTTTAGTTCTCTATGCCCCTTATTCTCAATATCATGAATGACTTGCTTAGCGCCGATTTTGTACCAACAATCCTCAAAACTGCTGCCATCACCCCGGTACCTAAAAATCCCAACAGGGCTCCTGACAACTTAAACAACTTTTGCCCAATATCTAACTCAACCTTCCTTGCCAAGAGCCTTAAGTGGGCTATGATATCTCAGTTCAAATCACCTGACTTTAAATAACCTATTTGAACCCTTCCAATCTGGTTCTCGGCAACTGCAAGGCACAGAAACTGCCTTGGTCAAAGTCACAAATGACCTTCTGTTAGCTTCTGATTCCAGCTCACTAACTATTGTTATTCTACTTGATCTTAGTTCTGGCTTTGATACTGTAGACCACAATATTTTGCTCTCTCGCCTTGAAACCATATTTGGAGTCTCAGAATTGGCTCTGAAAGTAATTAAGTCATATCTCAATGATCGCTGTCACTTTGTTTCTCTTTGTGGATTCCAGTCTGATGTTGGTCCAGTCAAGTGCGGTGTTCCTCGGGGCTCAGTCTTGGGTCCCTTACTTTTTATCATTTACATGTTTCCACTTGGCAAACTACTTAGATTGCATGACCACAGTTATCACTTTTATGCTGATGACACTCAGATATACCTGATTCTACTTTGGCTGCTTCTCTCCTATCTAACTGGATTTGTGATATAAAAACTTGGATGGCACACATTTTCCTTTAATTAAACTGTGACAAGGCTCAAATCATGCTTATTGGTACCCCCCATAAATTATGTAAGGCCAGTCCTGGTAGCCTATCTAACGATAGCACTGTAATTGAGCTCCAGTCCAAATTGAAAAATCTAATATTTGATGCTAGATTAACTTTTGATCCACATGTACAAAATGTTGTCAGATTTTTTTCCACTTGAGAAACATTGCTTGGTTGTGTCCTATGCTATCATACACTGTAGCTTGAAAGCTGATCCATACATCTGTGTTCTCCTGACTTGATGGCTGGAGTGCTCCACTTGCTGGTGTACCCAAATCCATAATTAATCAACTTTAATATGTACAACATTCTGATTAGGTCTGGTACAAGTGACCATATTATCCCTATACTACAGTCTTTGCACTGTCTACCCATCATTTTGCATAGATTTTAAGATCATCTATCTTACCTATAAGGTTCTTCGTGGCTTGGCACCCCGTTATCCTTCTGTACCTTTATCAACTTACACCACCCCTTGTAACCTCCGCTCCTCAAATTCTGGTCTTCTGTGTGTGTCCCCTACTCACCTACTTGATGGGAGACAGAGCCTTCTCCTGATATTCCCCAAAACTTTGGAATTCACTTCCAAAGAACATCAGAGAGCAGGGGTGGACTGACAACTCATGGGGCCCCCGGGCAATAGGGGATCATGGGACTCCTGTGTCCTTGCCCAAACTCAAAAAACCCTATGAAAAAGGTACCAGGGGCATCTCATGGGGCCCTCTACTGACCCCGGGCCCTTGGGCAGTGCCCGAGTTTCGAAATGGTCAGTCCGCCCCTGTCAGAGAGTGATCCTCTCTAAATTCATTCAAATCAAATCTACAAACGTTTTTCTTTAGACAAGCTTTCATGAAATTTTCCCTTTTTTCCTTTATTTTATCCTGTGTATTTCTTGTATTTTCTTTGTAAAGAGCTTTGAGAAGCTACCTTTAAAGGCACTATATAAAATAAAGTTTATTAACCGCTTCTGCTCTGCCCTATTGCAGAAATACTACTACAGGGCAGCACAGGTACGCAAAATCACGTATATATACGTGATTCGCACTCCCACAATTTTTGTGGACCAGGGGGATGCGCGCGCATCCTGCTGACCCGCGGGTGCCATGATTTGATCCCCGAGGGATCAATCATCTGATTTAGACCAGTGATGGTTGGCCTAAGTCGGATGATCGATCCCTGTCCAATCAGGGATCTTCCTGTACCTGTGTTTACAGTTACAGGAAATGATGACATCTCTCTCTGGGTACATTCCTTCCCAGAAAGAGAAGAATCAACACACATTGAGTAAAAGCAGAACACTTTTACAGTTTAGAACACTTTAGGACACATTTAACCCCTTGATTGTCCCCCCTCCCAGTTAACCCCTTCACTGCCCTGTCACCAGTATCATTAGTACAGTGTACAGATTTTTTTGCTGATCACTGTACTAGTGTTGCAGGTGACTTCATATAGCGTTAGCATCAGTTATCGCCCCTCCCAGATAGCGTCATATTGCCCGTCAGTACACCAGTAATCACATTTACCCCCTTGATTGCCAAGAACATGCTCACATACACAATAACCCTCCATTGCTAGTATGGTGTCTGAACATTAGCATAGTGTCCCCACAAATGCAGTGTTAGTGGGATCAGCCCCTGCACCTGCCAGCACCTGTGTTTAGCCCCTACCCTTACCCCCCTTTCTCCCCCAGAAATTGCAGTGTCAGTAGGTCACTGTCACTTGATACATTGACACAAAACCGCAGTGTTCACAGAATCAGGCCTGATCTCTGTTAGCACTTGCCGGTAAATATTTTTGTAGTAGTTCAAGCAGTCCCTGACAGCCAGGTGCTCTTTTTCCCATGAGTCGCACTAGGTACCTATACATTTAGTGGCCAAAATGTCAAACGAAAGGTACTCTAGTGAAGAGGCCTACAGGATTCTGAGCATGTCAGGATGAGAGCGAAGGGGAAGACTCCATGACACAATAAGCCTCACAATACGAACCTGTAGAGAGCAGCGGCACCCTTACAGATAGCTAAGACGATGGAGAAGAGGTCCCTGCTAAGCTCAGGCATGCCCGACCCCATTCCTAGGTTGCTGAGATGTTCAAAACGCATGATAACTCTCATATGCAGCAGAATGCCAGTACTATTGCCGCTCTACCTTTTGGTGAAATGGCAAGCACCAGCAGCCTAGTACATCCTGGTCTTTCACATACCAGCACTGCAGTGACATGGCGAGTCCCATAAGTGCAGTACAAGCTGGTGCGGTGGCGAGCACAAGCAGTGTCCCGCAGCCACCAAGAATTTGCACACAGGCCCGTAGAGCCCCTAGTGTCCTTCCAGATGTGCTTGCATATCCTGATTGGTAGCCCACAAAGTCTGCAACACCCGTACATCCCCCATTCACTGCCCAACCCAGAATTCAGGTGGAAACAGCAAATTTAAATACTCACCTTGATTTTTTTGGAGCTGTTTTTCACAGAAGATCTGTATGCATTGATTGTGGATCAAAGCAACTTATATGCACAACAGTTTATTACAGCCAACCCAAATTCAAACCTTGCCACACCATTTGCATGGAAACCCATTACGGTTTTCGAATTTAATGTTTTTTTGGGCCTAACCCTCAACATGGGCATTACTAAAAAAAATGCATTGCGGTTGTATTGGTCCACAGACCTGATTCATCATATGCCTGTGTTCTCTGCTGCCATGGCCAGGCATAGATATGAGAGTCTAATGCGTTTTATGCAGTGGCAAGATAGTGTGGGACTTGGTGTCATTCTTTTTCCATATGGAGTACCACTTATACGTGGACAATTTTTATTCAAGCGTGCCACTATTTAGACATTTGTACAATCTTGGAAGTGGCGCATATGGCAACGTGCGACCTAATTGCCAGGGCTTCCCCAATGGCTTGTAAATATCCATCTTAGAAAGGGGGAAAAAGCCTGCTTGAAAAATGAGGAAATGAGAAATGAGGAATTGCTTGCAGTGAAGTGGAAGGACAAATGGGATTTTTTTGTCCTGTCTTCCATTCAAGCAGATACGGCCATCCAAATTGCCACAGCAGCTGGTGTTGTTGAGAAGCCCCTCTGTGTCCACAGCTATAACCTTAACATGGGAAGGGTGAACCTCAACAACCAGATGATGAAGCCATGACTTTTTAGTTTCCCAAAAAGTCAGACGCTGGTACAAAAAAGTGTCTGCTTATTTATTTCATTTGACTCTATATAATGCTTTTGTGCTTTAAAAAGCAACTGGATGAAGTGGATCCTTCCTAACATTCCAGGAAGAGATCATCACGGCCCTTTTGTATTCAGAAGGTGCTGTGGTCCAAACCCCCAACCCAGATGCAGTTAGCTGGCTGCATGAGAGGCATTTTCCTGATGCCATTCCTGGTACCCCAACCCAAAGAACACCCCAAAAAAGATGTGGTGTCTGTAGCAGACATGGAATTAGGTGTGACAACCTCTTTTTTGTCCCTCCTGTCCTGGCCAACCTGGTCTCTGCCTCAAGGACTGCTTCTGTCGCTACCACATGCTAGTGGAGTATTAGTATAGGGTACAGCACTACTCAGTTCAGGGCACATATATACACAGGGTCTCGAAAGTTGTTAGGTAGTGAGGAAAATCGCATTTGGAGAGACCCTACAATCTGTTTTAAAAAGTTTAAAGTTAAAAAAAATAAAAAATAAATAAGTAGATAAGAACTTCAAATCCCCCAAAACTTTTAAATTTCAAAAACCAAAAATAGTTATAGGTTTTTTTTTGTCGTTGTTACTGTTCTACTGTTACAATTTTACTGTTTTATTGTTAACCATTGCTGATTTCTTTGCAGGAATACCATTCAGCTGCAGCACCGACCTGTTTATTCTGACAGCAACAGGAACTTGCTCTCAGAATATGCATAAGTCAGTGTGGGCAGCGCTGTTGGATGATATTTTTCATCAGCAGTTAAAAAAGAGCATATATGCTGAAGCATGGGGCCCTGGGGTGACCAGTGGGTGGATGACCCCTATGCTTTAGCATATATATTTTATAATATTTTTTGGCACATTTCATGTGTGCCCACCGTTAGAAGTGGGTGGATGCAGGGAGGTATATTCTAATATTGGACATACCACACACATTTTCTGGCAGAGATATTTCAATAAAAAAGTTATTTTATTGAGTTACTGTTTTATTGTTACCCATTGCTGTTTTCTTTGCAGGAATGTCATTCAGCTGCAGCACCGACTTGTTTATTCTGATAGCAACAGGGTCTTGCTCTGAGAATATACATAAGTAGGTGTGTGCAGTGCTGTTGGATGAGATTTTTAATCCGCAGTTAAAAAAAGAGCATATATGCCAAAGCATGGGGGCCTGGGGTGGCCAGTGGGTGGATGGCCCCTATGCTTCGGCATACATATTTTATGATTTTTTTGGCACATTTCATGTGTGCCCACCATTAGAAGTGGGTGGATGCAGGGTGGTATATTCTAATTGTGGGAATGCCACACATTTGTTCTGGCAGAGATATTTCAATAAAAACATTGTTTTATTGAGTTAATGTTTTATTGATTACCATTGCTGTTTACTTTGCAGGAATGTCATTCAGCTGCAGCACCGACTTGTTTATTCTGACAGCAACAGGGTCTTGCTCTCAGAATATACATAAGTAGGTGTGTGCAGTGCTGTTGGATGAGATTTTTCATCCGCAGTTAAAAAAAGAGCATATATACCGAAGCATGGGGGTCTGGGGTGGCCAGTGGGTGGATGGCCCCTATGCTTCAGCATAAATATTTTATAATATTTTTTGGCACATTTCATGTGTGCCCATCATTAGAAGTGGGTGGATGCAGGGCAGTATATTCTAATGGTGGGCATACCACACACTTTTGGCACTTTTGGCAGAGATTTCTTCTTTTTTTTATTTAGCCCACAGGCTGCATATAAAAAAAGAACATAGCATATACACCCAACAAGGACCAGCGACGTACTGGTACATCACTGGACTTTACCAGGCATCATCCTGGTATTGTTTATTTTCAGCCGGAGATCGGCTTTCATGTAAAAGCAATTCTAGTGGCTAATTAGCTGCAAGATTGCTTTTACAAGCAGCAGGAGAAGATGTCTCCCCTACCCCACTGTCTTCCACGGCCTTCTCGGGCAGTCCTGTACCATCGGGGGAACCTGAGAATGCAGGCGGTTTCTGCACCCTTACCAACCGCACACGCGCGCACCTATGCCAGTATGTAAACAGCAGTTGCACCATGTATGTGAGGTATCGCCGCAAATGTCAAATGTCAGATCAAGGGCAGTAATTCTAGCACTAGAACTCCTTTTAAAGCGTTGCCTATGGATAATAAAAATGTATGCAGTTTGTCACCATTACACGGGGCATGCGCAGTTTTAAAGTATGTCATGTTTGGTATCTATTTTCAGCATGCCATCATCTTTTATAATTCACCAAATAATTGGCCAATATATTGTATTTTTGTGCACTAAAAGTAAAAAAAAGTGTATTTTATTTCAATATTTGCGTTTGAAAAATCGCTGCTGTGTGCTGCTGTACTGTGTGACATAACAGAATGCAGCACAGACCATTTTATTCACTAGACTTTTTTCTTTAAAATATATATATATATAATATTTGGGGGTTCAAACTAATTTTCTAGCAAAAAAAATGAATTTTTTCATGTGAACAAAAAGTGTCAGAAAAGGCTTGGTCTTCAGGTGATTAGAAGAGTGAGTGATGTGTGACATAAACTTCTAATGCTGGGCATAAAATGCCCCCACCCCCCAAAATGACCCCTTTTTGGAAAATTGACACCCCAAACTATTTGCTGAGAGGTATGTTGAGTCAATAGAAGAATTTATTTTTTTTACAAGTTTTTGGAAAATGACAAACAAAATGTTTTTTTTTTTTTACACAATATTGTCACTTAAATGATTTACTGCTCACACATGCCATGGGTATATGTGGAATTACTACCCATAATATATTCTGATACTTCTCCCGAGTATGGGGGTACCACATGTGGGAGACGTTTTGGCAGTCTAGCCAAGTACAGGACCCCAAAATCCAATAAGCATCTGCAGGCTTTTAAAGGGCTTTATTTCCTCATTACACTTACTGACTACCTATTACAGTTTCAGAGGCCCTGAAATGCCAGGATAGCACCAAACTCCCCCCAAATGACCCCTTTTTGGAAAGTAGACACCCCAAGGAATTTGATAAGAAGTATGGTGAGTATTTTGCAGGTCTCGTTTGTTGCCACAAGTTTTTGAAAAATGAAGAAAGAAAACAAAAACATATTTTTTATTTTCTTTTTTTATATTTCAAAACCCTGTGAGAAAAAAATAGATCTACAAAATGCTCACCATGCCTCTTTTTAAATTTCTTGGGGTGTCTACTTTTCAAAAAGGGGTCATTTGGGGGGGGGGTTGGTGCTATCCTGGCATTTCAGGGCCCCTGAAACTGTGATGGGTAGTGAGGAAGTGAAATGAGAAAGTTATGCACCTTCAGGCTTTCAAAGTGGTCATTGGATTTCAGACTCCCATATGTGGCTAGGCTCCCAAAAAGTGTCACACATGTGGTATCCTCATACTCGGTAGAAGTAGAAGAATGTATTTTGGGGTGTAATTCCACATATACCCATGGCTTGTGTGAGCAATATATCCTTTAATGGACAACTTTGTGTAGAAATTTGAGTTTTTTGGATATTTTTTATGACAGAAATGAGAAAATATAATTTTTTTTCAAAATCTTTGGTCTTTTTTTGTTGAAACACCACTGAAAGAAAGCTCTATTTGTGTAAAAAAAAAAAAGGACATACATTTATGTACAGCATTGTATGACCGTGCAATTGTCAGTTAAACTACTGCAGCGCTGTGTTGCAAAAAATGGTGCAAATTGTAGTATCTATACCATAGTTTGTAGACGCTATAACTTTCACACAACGCAATCAATATATTGGTATTTTTTTAACAAAAACATGTAGCAGAATACATTTTTGCTTAAATTTATGACTAACTTTGAGTTTACTATATATTTTTTAAAGCCAAAATTAAAAAATATATTTTTTTTCAAAATTTTCTGCATTTTTTTGTTTATAGCACAAAAAATAAAAAGTGCATAGGTGATCAAATATCACCAAAAGAAAGCTCTATTTGTGTGGAAAAAAAGGACATAAATTTTGTTTGGGTACAGAGTTGTATGACCGTGCAATTACCAGTTGAAATAGTGCAGCGTCGAATAGCAAAAAAAGGCTTGGTCAGGAAGGGGGGTAAATCCTCAGGAGGGCAAGTGGTTAATATTATTATTATTATTACTATTATTATCAAAGATATATGAAAATTCTTAGTTTTTATGTGGATTAAATTCTAGAAGTGTTAGTTTGCTTTCTATTAACATTACTTTGTTTTGTTTTATGATCTAAGAGCAGCAGAACATTTCAGCATTTAGGCCCATTTCACCACTAGCTAGGGACGGGATTGCTAACAGATCAGTTACTTTTTATTATGGAGTCACTCTCTCCCTAGTCAAACTAGTGAGGGAGATCAACAGCATTTCAGTGAATCTGTTGCTTTGTTCTGCATGAGAAAGCTCAGGTTCTGTTTAAGCTCAAGGGAAAGGCTGTGGAGAAGTTCTGGAGGCGAGTATAGGAGGAGGTGAGGGAGCTACAGAGCAGGAGGTCTTGGGAAGATTAAAGGCAGCAGTTAAAGGCAGCAGTTTGGTTGGTATTTTGAGACAAGTTTAGTGATGTAGCTGAGGGCAAAGTTGTAAATGGCTTGGTAAGTTGTTGGAATGTTGTATTTGATGAAATGTGCATAGGGTGGAACCAGAAGTCGTGAAGTCACTACGCAAGCGTGATCCTGAACTACTCTATGGGATTCATAGGTCTTTTTATGCCGATTGTCACACATGGTTTTAGCATTTTTTAACTGGAATAAAGAAATTCTATCAAGGATTTGATACTATGTAAGTCTGGTGCTCTGTGTTTTCTTATTCCCAGGAACAACTGAGTGGTGTGCGGAGACCTGAAGGGAGACCCTAGTCCACAACAGTGTTGTTTCACTTGAACATGCGATCTTTGACTTTGACATACTCTGGAATGTACACAAAGATATATTATAATTTGGATTCAATATATCGGTGCAGGATCTCTCCAGTCTATGAATTAACTTTTGTGTTTTTTCACAGACTTTAAGTTAACACTTTTATAATTGTAATTTTTTCATTTCATATTTATATTTATTCTTGGATTTTTATATACATTTTTGGTATTATACTTGCATTTATATATTTGCACTCACTATTTCTTTGTTAACGCAGCATGTTGTTATTAGAGTTATTCTCAGTGTATGTTATCATATATATGATTTTTGCTGCAGCTTATCTGTCTTCATTTACTGCACTTTACCATTTGTACTGTATTGTTTTTTGGGGGTTTTACTTGTGTGTTTTAATCAATCATTTTCTGTATATTAGATCTTTGAGGTTCATGTAACCAGGGCCATGACATGGATGTATCATTTACCTACATACTGTTGCATTACTACGTGTATTTGATGAGGCAGTCTCACCTGTTTTGCTTTGAGAAAGTGTGGGCAAGAACATAGTAGGATGAGAAGGCATATAAGATGGCACTGAAGTCCCAAAGGTCACCATTAACTGAAAAAGATTCATACACTAAGCAGTGAACTGCTAACAGTTTACAGACATCAACATAGAATCCTGCTGCCCTCATTTCTATTACTTGGCATGGAGTATAACATACATCTCAAATAGTGACTGCAAAACATTTGATATCTAGATAATATGTCAACAACAATTTTGGATTGCTAAAAATAAATCCTCTAGCCAATGTTTCAGCAGTTAAAGTTGTTAGTTACACTCTGCTAATTCCTTTTGTCATATCATACTTCAGCCAGTTCTGTCCTTTCCACAAATGTAGTATTTAAAACCCTGGCTTCAGACATTGTATTAATAGTATCAAGACTAGTGTCATACATAAATATATCAACATCATGTTCAGGTTGAATAAGCAAAATAGTGGATTCAGGAAAAGCTAGCAGTATTTATACAAATTTTATTGGAATAGTCAAGACTAACTTTATCATCATATGCTGCTATGTAAAGAACCCCACAGCAGCCAAAACTAACACAGCCATCAGTGTAATGACAGACTTATTAAAGCAGACACCAGTATGGTTGTTGCTGGTTGCAGGAAACATCTGCAAAGGCTTACAGGTAACAACAGGCAACATTGAAATCAGTCAGTAAAACAATGTTATCAAGTTGTGCATAAATCAGATGTTGTCTATAAATCAGTTACCCATTCAATTAACCTTAAAATGCAATTCAAAGTGAAAAGGCAAATTAATCAGTGAACCTCTATCATCACCCAGAAAATATTACATCTCTGCTTAAGCCTATATCTAGCTTTCATTTAACTTTAAATAGGTCATGTGGACCAAGCTGGTCCAAACAAACTATATCCTTCACTAACATATGCACTTGCTGTGAGTACTGTATACATTTTATCTAGCATCTGCCAGATTTCAGCTAACACTTTTTAAGCAGTTTTAAAATAAAGGTTTTACGTACTGTAAATGAATAAAAGCTGACTATTGTAAGCAACCACGTCAGTGGTAAATGGTTGGTTTCAACCCTCTAACCACCACTTTTCCTGGACAGCTTGGTCTATTAAAAAAAGTTAAAAAATAACAGTTTAGTGGCTGGATCATTAATTGAAAACAAAGGAAAAAAGCCTGAAAACAAAAATAAAACTATCGCAGCCACCACTAATAACCATCTAAGATTTGGTAAGCAGCAATATAATACATTTTTACAGTTTTAAGGTTTAAAGCTTAACTTGCGCTTAGTGCTTGATTTAGTTCTAGTTTGTTTAGACCAAGCTGGTCCCTTCCCTAACAAATACACCTGATGTGGGTGTGGTATAAACTGTATGTAGCTTCAGCTACATAGTTTACACAGCATTGTGTGGTCCAGCAGCAATACTGTCCTGTTCACGGAGCAAAAATGAATTGGGCTAAGTGCTGATAAGTCATTCACAGGAAGCTTTGTCTTTTTATGAATGAATAAAAAGCATCCCACTGATTGGCTGGGATGATGAAAATTGTGACATCATCTGCTTTCCTCTTCATCTCAGCCAATCAGAAGAAGCCTTAATTTGATTCATAAAATACAGAAATTCCTGTGAATGGCTGAGCAGCAGTCAGCCCGGTTCAGCTATATTCTGGGAAGGGGAAGTCCCAGTACTGCAACACTGTATACTGTATGTGGCTGATGCTACACATGATTTATACAGCGCTCACACAACACACATCTGTTAGTGAAGGGAATCATTTGTTTGGACTAGCTTAAGGGTAAATGAAAGCTGAATGTATATATAACTCCACCCTTTTCCAGGACAGTATTAAAGCTTCTGCTGATATACCTGGTTAGTAAACCTAATGTTCCTCCACTGGTCCTAGGAGACTTTAATTGTTACCTTAATCCTCTTCTGGATAGACATCTACCCCTGTCCACACCATCTTTTGCCAAAGGCACCCTAATGCCCAGCTTTCTGGTGGAAGTGGAATGGATAGATGTTTGGAGACATACACTATCTTGCCAAAAATATTGGGACGCCTGCCTTTACACGCACTTGAATTTTAATGGCATCCCAATCTTAGTCCGTATGGTACAATATTGAGTTGGCCCACCCTTTGCAACTAGAATACAGTGGGGATCGAAAGTTTGGGCACCCCAACTAAAAAGTTGTATTAATGTGCATAAAGAAGCCAAGGAAAGATGGAAAAATCTCCAAAAGGCATCAAATTACAGATTAGACATTCTTATAATATGTCAACAAAAGTTAGATTTTATTTCCATCATTTACACTTTCAAAATAACAGAAAACAAAAAAATGGCGTCTGCAAAAGTTTGGGCACCCTGCAGAGTTAATATCTTGTACTGCCTACTTTGGCAAGTATCACAGCTTGTAAACGCTTTTTGTAGCCAGCCAAGAGTCTTTCAATTCTTGTTTGAGGTATCTTTGCCCATTCTTCCTTACAAAAGTCTTCCAGTTCTTTGAGATTTCTGGGCTGTCTGTCACGCACTGCTCTTTTAAGGTCTATCCATAGATTTTCAATTATGTTGAGGTCAGGAGATTGTGAAGGCCATGGCAAAACCTTCAGTTTATGCCTCTTGATGTAATCCCCCGTGGATTTCGAGGTGTGTTTAGAATCATTATCCATTTGTAGAAGCCATCCTCTCTTTAACTTCAGCTTTTTCACAGATGGCATCAAGTTACCATCCAAAATTTGCTGAAATTTTATTGAATCCATTTTTCCTTCTACTCGTGAGATGTTCCCTGTGCCACTGGCTGCAACACAACCCCAAAGCATGATTGATCCAACCCCATGCTTAACAGTTGAACAGAGGTTCTTTTCATTAAATTCTGTGCCCCTTCTTCTCCAAACGTACCTTTGCTCATTCCGGCCAAAAAGTTCAATTTTAACCTCATCGGTCCACAGAACTTGTTTCCAAAATGCATCAGGCTTGTCTATATGTTCATTTGCAAAGTTCAAACGATGATTTTTGCGGTGAAGACGTAGAAGGGGTTTTCTTCTGATGACTCTTCCATGAAGACCATATTTGTACAAGTATCTCTTTATAGTGGAATAGTGTACCACAACTCCAGTGTCTGCCAGATCTTTCTGGAGGTATCGTGCAGTCAAACGTGGGTTTTGAATTGTTTTTCTCACAATCCTGCGAGCTGTTCTGTCTGATATTTTTCTTGGTCTTCCAGATCTTGCTTTAACTTCCACTTTTCCTGATGACTGCCATTTCTTAATTACATTCTGAACAGAGAATATTGACATCTGAAAACGCTTTGCTATCTTCTTATAGCCTTCTCCAGCTTTGTGAGCGTCAACTATTTTCAGTTTCAGTTTTCTAGACAACTGCTTAGAAGAACCCATGGTGCTGATTGTTGGGGCAAGGTCAGATGAGTCTGGGCATTTAAAACCTTTGAGATTGACATCACCTGGTCTTCCCAGACGATGATTGAGAACAATCCATGACACTGGCAGGTCTCAGCTTGGCAAAGGGGGCAGTGCATGCTATAAATTCTGCAGGGTGCCCAAACTTTTGCAGACGCCATTTTTTTGTTTTCTGTTATTTTGAAAGTGTAAATGATGGAAATAAAATCTAACTTTTGTTGACATATTATAAGAATGTCTAATCTGTAATTTGATGCCTTTTGGAGATTTTTCCATCTTTCCTTGGCTTCTTTATGCACATTAATACAAATTTTTAGCTGGGGTGCCCAAACTTTTGATCCTCACTGTAGCTTCAACTCTTCTGGGAAGGCTGTCCACAAGGTTTGGGAGTGTGTCTATGGGTATGTTTGACCATTCTTCCAGAAGCGCATTTGTGAGTTCAGGCACTGATGTTGGATGAGAAGGCCTGGCTCACAGTCTCTCGCAGTTGGATTGCGTTCAGTGCAGGCCAGTCAAGTTCCAAGTCTTTATGGACCTTGCTTTGTGCACTGGTGCGCAGTCATGTTAGAACAGGAAGGGGCCATCCCCAAACTGTTTCCCAAAGTTGGGATCATGGAATTGTCCAAAATGTCTTGGTATGATGACGCCTTAAGAGTTCCCTTCACTGGCACTAAGGGGCCAAACCAGGGGCGAACTGACTATTAGAGCACTTGGGCACTGCCCGAGGGCCCAGGGTCAGTAGGGGGCTCCATGAAATGCCCCTGGTACCTTTTTATAGGCTTTTTTGGGTGTGCTTTGAGTGTGGGCAAGGACACAGGGGCCCCATGATCCCCTTTTGCCTGGGGCCCCTTGAGTTGTCAGTCCTCCCCTGGGCCAAACTCAACCCCTGAAAAACAACCCCACACCATAATCCCCCCTCCACCAAACTTTACACTTGGCACAATTCAGTCAGGCAAGTACTGTTCTCCTGGTAACTGGCAAACCCAGACACGTCCATTGGATTTCCAGACAGAGAAGCATGATTAATCACTGCAGGGAACATGTCTCCACTGCTCTAGAGTCCAGTGGCTTTGTGCTTTACACCACTGCAACTCTTTGCATTGCACTTGGTGATGTAAGGCTTGGATACAGCTGCTCAGCCATGGAAGCCCATTCCATGAAGCAGTCTATGCACTGTTGTTATGCTAATCTGAAGGCCACATGATGTTTGGAGGTCTTTAGCTATTGACTCTGAAGACAGTTGGCGACTTCTGCGCACTGTGCGCTCTGCCATTTTACATTGCCTACCACTTCATAGCTGAGTTGCTTTTGTTCCCAGGTGCTGCCACTTTATTATAATACCACTAAGAGTTGACTGTGGAATATTTAGTAGCAAGGAAGTTTCATGGATGGACTTATTGCACAGGTGGCAACCTATCACCGTTCCAAGATTGAATTCACTGAGCTCCTGAGAGCGACCAATTCTTTCACAAATGTTTGTAGAAGCAGTTTTCATGCCTAGGTGCTTGATTTTATACACCTATGGCCATGGAGGTGATTGAAACACCTGAATCCATTGATTTGGAGGGGTGTCCCAATACTGTTGGCAATATAGTGTAGGTTTCCCTTGGCAAAACAATTCTTCTGCTTCTCCAAAATACATTTGTCACTGTCTCAGAAAGATCTCTGTGTTTGCACCCTATCTATTGCCTCTTTAATAACTAAGATTCAGTATTTGCCCGGCTGTGTGTCGGATCACTCTCCCCTTATAGTTTGGCTCCTTGCACAGCATCCATTTGACCTACCTAGAGCCTCTTGGAAACTTAAAACCTTTTGGCTACAATTGTTCCCTTCTGATGAACAAATTGAACAGCATTAAACCTTTTATGATAATCATGAGCAATGGGAAAAGTTTAATTTGTTTATTCACTGCCTTTTTATAGTAGATATTAATGCTGTTAAGAAAGCCTCAATCTAGAAATGAAAGTTGACGTCTTTTTTTTGTAGGCTTTTTTTTACCTCCACTTTCACCTGTTGATCCAGCCAGTGAGCATGTTATTTTTCAACTTCCTTTATGATACCAAACTGTCCATGGGTGTATACAATGATCAGCTTTTATTCATTTATATAACACCTTTATCCCAAAAAGAAAAAAATTGCTGTAACTGCTTACAAGGTGTTAGGTTTTATTTGTCTTTTATTTGGCTTTAGCTTATTAGTCGATCTCCCCAAATCTGCTTAGACAGGAATGGGTTGATTTACCAAGGCAAATGGACTGTGCATTTTTCAAAGACAGTTGCGTACATTTTGGACAGAGCTTGGTGAATGTGTTAAAGTTCTGCTGATTTCCATCATCCAATCATGTGCAGACAAAAAATTTAATTTTTCTTTTCAATTTCTCTGTACCTGAATAGGTATTCTGTACAAAGTGAAGCTTCACCACATTTCCTAAGCTCTGGGAAAAATGAGTGCAACTGCATCTACGCTGTGTAGTCCATTTAACTTTAGTAAATCCACCTCCAAGTATGTTACTGGATGGATCACTGGATGAAAATAAAGAAAAAAGACTATAAAGAGGCAGCCAGCACACTAAAGGGCTGTTAAGATGCAATATAATACATTGTTGTTTTGGGGATTATTACTTTGAGTCAGAAAGGTCAATGTAAGGATCTGGCTGTTGACCAGATGCAAACATGGATTGGTTGCATCTATGTGTGTTGTCTTCTTGCAGGCAAATCATTTTGTCTTCCCTCTGGTGACACATCCCCCAAGTAACATGGCATTCTCTAACTGACGAGGTGAAGAGGCAGGGTGGTGAAGTCATGGTCTTCACCTTATACAATCAGAGAATGCTTTGCATTCATTGAGAAAAATGCAAAGCGTTCTGTGATTAGCACTGGAGGACAACGTCAATCACTGTAGCAGTGGTGATTACTACAATAATTTCCAGATTCCACAGGGATCCTTCAGGTATGGCATATGCATACCTGCATTGGTCCAAACTAGACTAATGTGTAACTATGAAATAACACCTATACCTGGAATTCAGCTTTAAAGGAGACACATACATGGAAATATATAGTTATTGACTTCTATTAAAAATGTTGGTTGCCAAGCTCTCACAGTGACTTAATGGCTTCAACAGTGTCTCAGTTTCTGACACAGAGTAGGAATACAGAAAAAGGTGTTCAAACTTTGTGTGCTATGTGCTTGAACCAAGTCAGTGACTTAAAGTTCTGAACCTAAATCCAGCAAGACAATTAGTATTTTCAAGAGTTTAGCAACGGAAGTCTGCACAATTCTATCAACATAGGTTTCACTTCATCAAAGTTCTATAAAATAAGCTATTACCATCAGCTATTACTATCTTGTTTCCAGTGTCAAATGTATCCTGCGTTCATTCAGTAAACTTCTATTTGCACATTGTCTGATCATTTGTCTCATACCTCTACATTACAGTATTATATACAGTAAAAAGGGGAATAGAGAGTTTAGGAAAAAAATTATTTTATTTCTTTCATACAGAGGATTGGGATTGGCAGTTGCTTTGTCCATTCAATTTTAACTAGTTTTTGTGGTACTACAAGCCCTTTGGAGCAGAACATTTAAATAATGGAAAAAGGTTAACTTTGCTGCCAAGTAGGAAAAATAGTACATACTGACTGTCAGATGCTTGTGAAAGCAAGTTCCTAAAAACAAGAGTGTAACCTTCCTGCCAAATAATACAACCAGAAGACTCAGTCTCCTCTGAAACACATTTCCGTAAACACACACTCTGGCCAATAGTATGAGTCAAACACTATTAAAGCACTTTTTAGGTGAGTTCATTGGGGAAGGTTTACTACAACTGGAAAGTGCAAAATCTGGTGCAGCTGTGCATAGAAACCAATTAGCTTCTAGGGTATATTGTCATAGCTTAATTGAACATGCTGAAGCAGTTATAGTAAATCCCCTCCATTGTCTATGACCATCTACCTTTCAGGAAGTGGGCAAATCTGCCACAATCTCTTACTTACATGAACCACTTTATTCTATTCTCGATTCTATTATAAGAGTTGATTTCCGTAAGGCAAATAGGTTGTTTACTTTACAAGTAAATTTCCCTTAACCTAGTGAGTGGGATGAAAATCCTCTGTCTTTCATAAACCCATTATGAGGCAGAAAAAATACTGTTTTGTAAATTTTTACCGCATGCCTCTGAGTATTCTTTGCAAACTGAATTTTCATTAAGCTAATGGAAAATTTCCTTGAAATGCAAAAATTCCCCTGCAAAGTGCTCAGCTTATTTGCCTTTAAGAAGTCAACCCCATGGTCTCTTGCCTTACCAGACTACATGTTACAGTTTCAACACCTGACTACAAAGACAACAAAGAGAATTTGAAAATATTGAAAGGGATTGTTATCACATAAATAAGTAGAAAGTTTAATGTTGAGATACCTTGAAATTGTACATGATGGAGAAATACGGTAGACATTACATGCCTGTCATTCTGTGCCTATTCTTTTGACAAATCCCCACAACAAGCAATTAGCATGCGGGGTACCCTCAACAGCTATATTTAGCCTTTGTAAATGTCTGTAAAAAAAAAAATCTGGTTTTGAGGCGCTAGCAATTCTGATCCTTCATTATGGTCAGTAGCAAAAACTGCACACTTTTTTACAAGCATAGGGCTAAAAGGGAACTTTTCACTACATACTTATTTTGGTTTGTTAAAAAAAGTGTTTTTTTTTTTTCTTAAAGACAACATAAAATGTTAGTGATTATTTGTTTGGATGTTAATATTTTATTATGGGCAGCACAGTAGTTAAATGGTTAGCACTTCTGCCTGGCAGTACTCGGGTCGCTGGTTCAAATCCCAACCCCGGCACCACCTGCCTGGAGTTTGCATGTTCTCTCTGTGACTGCATGGGTACTCCGGTTTCCTCCCACATTCCAAAGACATGCTGGTAGGTTAATTAGCTCCTGTCTGAATTGGCCCTAGTATGTGTATGTATGAATGTGAGTTAGGGACCTTAGATTGTACGCTCCTTGAGGGTTAGGGACTGATGTGAATGTACAATATATGTATATAAAGCACTGCGTAAAATTGACGGCGCTATATAAGTACCTGAAATAAATAAAAAATAAGTGCTGTATAACTGGAGACATATCAAGTAAAATGAATTAGCTTGTGCACAACAAAGGCAAAGTGAAAAATGGAAGCTTAAATGGAATCAACTGAGTATATATGTTTTTTAATTTACTATGTTAAATGCCATAAAATACAAATGATAACATGTTTTAAATCTGGTAAATATAAAATATTATATATAAATATGTAGCAGTAATAGCCTGTATTTGGAGCTTTATCCAAGAACAGAAATACCCCTACAGTTGTTGTGCTAAAAATAGACCTGAATGGGGGGGGGCGCTTGTGAGCAGCAGCCAGGATGGCTGCCTTTTAGATATCTTCCTCAGCCGCCGGACACATCGGCCGATTTCTGACTCTCAGGGGGCCCCTTGTCCTTCCAGTACCCCAAGGGGCAAGAAAATGCCGGCCGCCCGCGCCTCTAGCACCTGGCGGGCTGCGCTGAAATTTGCAGCCTACCCGCTGGAGGTCGCAGCTGAAGCCGCGGCCTCGATTTTGGGTCCCCCGCCGTCGCTACCCGCGGGTGGGCCGGATCCTGGCGGTATAGAAGACCTGGCATCAGAGACATCCCAGCAGTCTCCCATTCCATCCTTGTGGGATGCTGAGCTCCTGCGCCGCTTCAAATTCATGCTGCAGTCAGAATTGTCCTCCTCTACTTCCAAACTGGTCAACTGTCTTTCGCTGGAAATTCAGGAGTTGGGCAACCGGACGAATGATCTCGAAGATAAAATGGACGCTGCGGCCACGGTCATTGAAAATCATAAACAGGATTTGTGCAACCTCAAGAAAGAATTGTCGGATGCGCTGTTACGGCTTGAGGATTTCAAAAACCGTTCCCGCCATGGCAATTTGCGGTTAAGCGGTATCCCGGAAACGGTCACAGATCTCATTTCCACCGCTACTGCTCTGTTTCAGGAGCTGACACCCGCCATTCCCATTGACTGGCTCAAATTTGACCGCATACATTGTGCATTGGGCCCCAGACGATCGGATGGGCCCCCGAGGGACATTATCATCAAGTTTACTTATTAACGCACTAAGGAAACTATCCTCTTGGCGGCCAGAAACAACCCTGATCTCAGCTTCCAGGGGCATCGCTACCAGCTCTTCATGGACCTCTCCCAGACCACTCTTCAGAAGCGCCACCAGTTGAAGCCTTTCACTTCGGTCTTGGTGAAACGCAGTATTAAATACGCTTGGGGCTTTCCATTCTGCCTTACCTTCAACTACCAGGGCCTCAGTCACTCTGTTGCTATGCCAGAGGAGGCCCATTCACTCCTGGAATCTTTACACCTTCTTTCGCCGGAAGCTGCTGATCAGAGCCCAGCTCATTCATCTGGATCCCCGGCGAGGCCGCTTCCTCTGGGCCACATCTTGGAGCGGTCGTCCAACAGGAATAGGGCCCTCCCTCAGAGCCCTCTATTATCAAGTCCTTCCTGTTCTTCTCTGGGCTGAAGATGCATCTTGGACCTCCCACGTATCGTTTCACTGATGGACTTCTCTGCCCAGACCATGAGTTTGGCCCTTAGGGCTTTCCCGGTTTGTTAGCATTCCAGGTTGGGACTGATCCGGCTTGCTCCCTTGGGTTCCATTCCTGGTTGGGGGGGGTCTCCTCCTGGACTTAAGATTTATGACTTTCTGCTGCCGCAGCCTATTTTGGGTCCAGGTGATGTTATTCGGGTCTCTGTTGGTGGCATAGGGTGATGGTTCCTTCGGGCTCCGGGGTGGGAGGTTGACATGGTAGGCCCGGTTGGGTGAGAGGGGGTTGGCCGCCATGGCTCTCCAGGTTTCTATGGGGAGGTCATCAAGGAGGTTCTCGCTCCTGGGACTCATAGTTTGGTACCCCGTTCTATTATATTCATTGCCTTTTTGCCCCATGAGAAGCGTCAGGGTGTACTGATAGCTTTCAAATGCAATTTCCCTTTTGTCTGTGCTCCGAATATAGCGGACCCCACGGGCAGGTATTTGCTTCTGCAAGGCACCCTCTGGGACCAGGAGGTTACTTTTGTCTCTTACTACGCGCCTAATCATTTTCAGCATAAATTCTTTTCCCCATTGTTTCCCGATACTCCAAGGGTCTTCTTCTTGTTTTGGTGGAATCAAATGTTACCTAGGATTCCACATTGGATAGGCGCTATGCACGGGGGTGGCCCCCTTTCATGACTTAGTATGCGCTCTCTCTTGCAGACAGCGGGGCTGGCAGACGTCTGGAGGGAACTTCACCCAACTGAACGTGACTTTACATTCTATTCCAATCCTCATGACAGTTTTTGTAGAATTGACCATATATTCATGCATGTTCAGCAGCTTCCCTTGGTCCGGTGGATAACTATTCCCTCCTCACTCTGGTCGGACCATGATCCCTTGGTACTCCTCCTTGCCCTCTCTGGGTCAGAACGGCGCCCTTTTCATTGGCGCATCAATGACTCTTTATTGACCAATCAGACTACCTGCCAACAAATAGAATTTTTTTTACGAACATACTTCACGGAAAACTCGGGATCGGTCTCTTCGGCAGTGCCCCTATTGGAGGCGCATAAGGCCACGGTGCGGGGTCATGTTATACAGCTGGCGGCGGTCCGGAAGCGGGAGCGCCAACTTTGGAGCTTCATTCTCTCCTGGCCTCTGCGGATGCACGTTGGAAGTCATCTCCATCCGTGGCCCATAAACGTGCTCGGGACGCTCTGGCGGCAGAGTTGCACCTACTTGCCTCTTCGGAGGCGGAACAGGCCCTGCGTTGGACCAAACACAAATTTTATTCCTGTGCTAATAAGCCAGGTCCAATGCTGGCCAGGAAACTCAATTCTGTGGGGAAACCCCATAAACCGATCTGACTGCGACTTTCCACAGGTGGCTGTACTTCTAATCCCCAGCAGATTGTTTCCCATTTTCAGACTTCCTTTCTCGCCTCTACGCTAAACCAGATCCCTTCCCTGTGGCTCAAGCAGAGGCATTCTTTCAAGATCTCCAACTTCCTGGATTATCCGAGGCAACACAGGTGGCCCTCAACGCACGTGTCACCGTACCGGAAGTGCTCCAAGCTATCAAATCTTTACTGTCCACAGTGGCCCCAGGTCCCGATGGCTTGTCCGGTCTCTATTATAAGAAATTTTCGGCCCTGTTGGCACCCTTTTTGGCTGACTATTTTACTGAGTTACGACAGGGCTCCTTGCCCTCTCCAGATGCGCTTAGAGCGCATATCTCCATGATTCCTAAGACGACCGATGATGTACAGGAACCACAAGCCTTCCGGCCCATTTCTCTTCTTAATGAAGACCTGATATTAAGATATTGGGCAAGATCCTTAGTTTTCGCATCAATAAATATTTGCATAGCCTGGTCCACAGGGACCAAGTAGGGTTTGTCCCTGGGAGGCAGGCAGGTGATAACGTTCGTAAGGTGGTCCATCTTATACATTTTCTGCAACATCGGAAATTCCCGGGATTCTTACTGTCCTTAGACATATATAAAGCCTTTGATCCTCTATCCTGGGAATATCTGCGGTTTGTGCTTTCTCGTTGGGGTTTTTGGGATTCTATTCTTTCTTGGATTTAAGCCTTGTTTTCTTCTTCTTCGGCCTCCGTTAAATACGCTGGGTATTTCTCGGATCCCTTTCCTATTGGGCGAGGGACGAGACAGGGCTACCCTCTGTCCCCGGCGCTCTTTGTCCCGGCTCTTGAGCCGCTGACTTTAGCGCTCCGGACCGATTGCAATGTATCGGGGGTTTCATACGCGGGACAGGAGTTTAAGCTGAACCTGTTTGTGGACGATGCCCTCTTGACTCTTACTAATCCTCTGATGACACTTCCTAATTTGCAACGGGTTCTTGAGCGCTTCTCCTTGATTTCGGGTCTCCGTATTAGCTTGGATAAGACTGTTGCACTCAATATTACTTTGGCTTCAGATTTGGTTTTGCACCTACAATCCCACTTCCCTTACAAATGGGCTTCCTCTTCTCTTGAATACTTAGGCATTCGCTTGACCCCCACTTATGACTCCCTGTTTGCTGCAAATTATTATCCAATGCTTAGCTCTCTATCTTCTCTTATGCATTCCTGGCAATTTTCGCACCTATCTTGGATAGGATAGGTTCATTCAGTGAAAATGACCATCCTGCCGAAATTGTTATATTATTTTCGCACCCTCCCAATACGGGTTCCCTCTCATTTTCTTCGGTTGCTTCAGGCAAAGTTTATGTGTTTTATCTGGGCTGATAAGCACCCCAGAGTCTCCAGAAATACGCTCTTTGCTCATAGACTCCAGGGTCGTCTTGGGGTGCCTAATGTAACTAAGTATTATCAGGCAAGCCAGATTGCCCCGCTGTCTATGTTGCACGCTTCCTGTGACGTTCCTCTCTGGGTCCTGCTGGAACTACCTAATTGTGCCCTACAACACTGTTGACGCTTCTATGGCTTCCCCCTGCCCTGCGCCCTATGGTACTGAGTCCGATGTTGCTCCATGGCTTACAAGTCTGGGACTCGGTACGTTACTCCAGTGGCCTGATGTCACCTTTTCTGCCTTTGCTCCCAATTATTAACAACCCTCTTTTCCCACGAGTTTAGATCACCCAAGGGCGTTTTCTTGGTGGGTGACTAATGGTTTTTTGCAGGTGCAACACTTTTTGATTTTTCGGTCCTTCCCCACATGGAATTCTCTTCGTTAGTCCTGGGATGTGCCCCCTGTGGAATTTTTCCGATACCTTCAATTGCGGCACTGGCTGCTCTCGCTGCGGGGCACTTCTGCTTTCCCGTACCAGAAATCTGCCTTTGAACAGCTTTGCCAGCAGTGTCCGGGCGCCCCAGGCCTTATATCCCTTCTTTATGTAGCTCTGAACAGACGCTCGTCACATACTTCTCTTTCATATGTTGTTTAGTGGGAGCGCGACCTGGGAGTGGCTGTGGATCTGGAGGACTGGAATAAGGCCTGGTCACTCATAGCTAAATGCTCATTCAATACGACCACGCTGGAGGAAGCCTATAAGGTATTGTTTCATTGGTATTGGGTTCCGGCTCGTTTGGCCCAGGCTAACCCTGCCTGTAGTGATCGATGTTTTCGGGGTTGTGGCCATCGTGGCGATGTATTGCATATCTGGTGGTCATGCCCGAGACTGTTTCGTTTTTGGTCTCATGTGTTTGGCCTCCTTTTCACCTTGTTCCATCTCTCCATACGCTCGGTATGCCTTGCTTCATTGCCCCATACCGGGCCTCTTGGCTCACCAGCAGAAGTTGGCTTCCTATTTGTTTTTATCGGCCACTAGAACAATTGCTCAGGCCTGGAAGAGTCTGTTTGTCCTGTTTGTTTTTGGTGTGACAGTGGACAGCTGCCTTTAGCTGTTATAGTTAGAGTTATATTAATGTTATTGTAACGTATGTGCCATTGATAGCCCCTGCGTGGGCGTACATTTGGCCTTGTTGGCATTAGAGCACTGTTTTTTCTATTTTACTTTTTTAACGGTGCAATTGATAGCCCCTGCATGGGCGTGTTTTGTTGCCTCTGTTTTATACTGTTTAAAATTAATAAAAACCATTGAAATACAAAAAATAGACCTGAATAACAGACAAAACCCCTTCCTCTCTCCGAGCAATGATGGGGATGTCTTAATCAGACACACCCCTTCCCTTTCTCCTAAAAGAAATATGAAAGTCTTACGCTGGCCATAGAAGGTTCGAAATCTGGTAAATATAGAACATTGCATATAAATATTTCATATTTAGCACTATTAGCCAGTATTTGGAGCTTTATCCAAAAACAGAAATACCACTTTAGTTGTTGTGCTAACAATAGACCTGAATAACAGACACAACCCCTTCCTCTCTCTTAATTAGAAACACACCCTCCCTTTCTTCCTAACAGAGATGAGAAAGTTTTAAGCTGGCCATAGATGGATTAAAATCTAGTCGGTTCAGCAGGGACCTACCAAATTGCAATCCATCAATGATCAGTACTGTTTAAGAGCAGTTGATCAACTACTCATGAATGGGATTGCTAGAAAACTTTTGTAGAATCGACACTGCAGCCAACAGACTTCTGGCTAAACAAAACAAAAATGATCTATGTATGGCCAGCTTTAACCTCCCTGGCGGTATGATTATTTCAGATTTTTGGTGCTGAAAGCGGTACCATTTTTTTGCATGGAAATATGTATTTTTTTTATTGTAGGCTGTAATTTTTAGGAAAAACTCACTGAAATCTGTCCGAACAAGAGTCTAGTAAACATCCCGGGTATGATAAAATTTGAAACACAAAATCATAAATTATAATTTAATAAATAATCATAAAAATAATATAAAAATAATAAAAAATTTAATTCAATAATATAATCAAACCAAAAACACTGAAATGTGAAATAGAGCGCCAAGTTCGCACATTGCTGAGCTCAGTCGCAAAATCGTTTTCAGTTTCTGATGACGAATTTCCCCCACGAATCATTATCACTCAATTCTGTAAGTGGTTCTGATTTACTATCGCTGTTCTCTAGCTGATCTAAACCGCTTTTGACCTAAAGGGACACTTTTTGGACGCCATGGACATTTCTCAGTTTCCAGGCAGAAAGAACAGACAAAATGCAGGCAGGGCACAGGACAAAGCACTAGGGACAATATGTATGTGAAATAGGTTGAAACAGCAATGTTTTACTGTGTAAAATGAAAAAAAAAAAATGACATTTTTTAAAATTTTTAAATTTCCCGCCGCCGGCGGCGGCGGCGCCCGTACGTCCCGACGTCACAGGGACAGGAGACAGAAGCCGGATGCCGGCATCGGCCGGAGGAGATGGCCGGGGACGCTGCAGGGGGCACATCGTGGGAGCGCAGGGTAAGGTAAGTGAAGAACACATGCCGGAGCAGTGCCGCATGGTATTCCCGAGTGTAGCTCGGGGTTACCGCTTTTGGTACTGAAATGTTACCCCGAGCTACACTTGGGAATACCGCCAGGGAGGTTAATTAACCTCTTGCTGACTGCATATAGCCGAATGACGGCTGCACTACGGCCGGCCAGTTCTGGGAGGACGTCATATGATGTCCTCCCAGAACGCTCTGTCTCCTACATGCCTCCAGGGGCGCGCACCCGGCAATCTCCATGTCCTACCGACACAGCTGATCACGTGATATGGTAAAAGGCCAATCACAGTGGCCTGTTACCACGTGATCAGCCGTGCCCAATGACAAACTTATTACTGGGAAATGCAATTGCCGATTATTGGCTACACTTTCCTCACGATGTCACAGTGTGAGGAAAGTACTGCTGAGAACCGTAAGTTGTCAGAGGAGGGATCAGCACCGATCATCAAGGCACTGATGATCAGTGCGCTGATGATCGGTGCCCAGCATTGCCACCTGCCAGTGCCGCCCATCAGTGCTGCCCACAAGTGCCCATCAATGCCCAGCAGTGCCACCCACCTGTGACCACCAGTGCCACTCACCAGTGCCCATCAGTGCAGCCCAGCAGTGCCATCCATCAGTGCTGCCCAGCAGTGCCACCTATCAGTGCAGCCTCATCAATGCACATAAGTGAAGGAGAAAAATTACATGTTTACAAAATTTTATAATAGAAACAAAAACTTTTTTTTCCATTTTTTGCTCTTTTTTTGTTTATAGTGCAAAAAATAAAACACCCAGCAGCAAGTAAATACCACCAAAAGAAAGCTCTATTTGTGTAAAAAAAATTATATAAATTTCATATGGGTACAGTGTTACATGATCGTGCAATTGTCATTCAAAGTGAGACAGAGCTGAAAGCTGAAAATTGGCCAGGTAAGGAAGGGGGTATGAGTGCCCGATAGGCAAGTGGTTAAAAACACCCCCTCCCTCTCTACTAGCAGAGATGGCAAATTCTTAATTAGACCCACTCCTCCCTCTCTCCTAGCCGAAATGTGAATGACTATTTAGTCAGTTCAAATAAGCTTCCAAAAAATGCTAGCAATTCTGGCCTTTCATAGTACAAACACCCAACAGGATTTGCATTATTTCACTACTAATAAAGCATTAATTTACATATCTGTAAACCTAACATGATAGCACAAAAGAAAACTAATCTGAAAATGTTTTAGTTTCTTTTTAAATACCAAAACTAGATAGTGTCAGAAAAGCTATGCTTAAAATATATGTTTCGAGTGTCAACTACTTTCTTTTTTAAATGAAACAAATATCAATAGCCCAAGTCTTATTTTAAAAGTGCATTTAATTTTCAATGCTTTAATTACTGTTATTAATAAATCTTTCATCTATTTGGAGAATAAAAGGTAATTTCTCTTTATTGTGCATTTCTGTTGATAGAAGAATAAAGAGCCAATGCAAAAGAGTGTTTTTTGGTACTCAAAGCACTTGTATAGAAAAAGCCATTAGGTTTTAGATAAATTCTTACCATTGCTAGCTGCTAAAATGACAAGAGTGCTAGCTTGGGACATACAGTAGATCAAACAACCATTGTATTCACAGCTCCCTAGAGTTAAGAGAGCACTCGACGTATACATTGAGTGTAATGAAAAGCCTTAGAAGAAAACATATTGCCATTAGTTTTAATGCCTTAATGCTATTTTTAATCCACTTTATTTTAAAAGTTCTTTATAAAGTATACCCTAATTTAATGAGTCATTTAGTATCATAGTGTATTTTAAATCATTTTTATTTTTCCAATTAAATCATGGTTGTGGTATTGAACACTGTTCATACAATTATATAGACAGACTTTTTCACCAATGAAAGTGCAGCACAATTATTTCATAGGTAAGTGCATTACCCACAACTTCATAATTTTTCTCAAAACTCCAATGCTCCATGCAGAGTATTAATACACAAGAAAAAAATGTGACTAGAATACCAGTCAGAGGGAAGCTGCTTTCATAAGACACACGTGGTGACACATGTGCTTTCATAAGACACACGTGGTGGCAAATATTGAATGAAAATAGTCTCAGAAATCATACACATATATAAATACCCTTCTTGTACAATGTTGCATTTTTTTATTGGTGGAAGAAGGGTATTTATATATGTGTGTGATTTTTGATACTATTTTATTTCAATGTTTAACTATTATAAATATATTTTGTATTTTGTATTTACTTAACCTCCCTGGCGGTATGATTATTTCTGCTTTTTGGTGCTGAAAGCGGTACCATTATTTTGCATGGAAATATGTAGTTTTTTTTATTGTAGGCCTGTCATTTTTAGGAATAACTCACTGAAATCTGTCCGAACAACAGTCTAGTAAACATTCCAGATATGATAAAACTTGAAACACGAAATCATAAATTATAATTTAATAAATAATCATAAAAAGTAATAATATAATAATAATAATAATTTTAATTCAATAATATAATCAAACCAAAAACACTGAAATTTTAAATATAGCACCAAGTTCACACATCACTGAGCAAAGTCACAGAATCGTTTTCAGTGTCTGATGACGAATTTCCCCACAAATCATTATCACTCAATTCTGCAAGTGGTTCTGATTTACTATCGCTGTCCTCTAGCTGGTCTTAAACCGATTTTGACCTAAAGGGACGCTTTTTGGACGCCATGGACTTTTCCCAGTTTCCAGGCAGAAAGAACAGTCAAAATGCAGGCAGGGCACAGGACAGGGCAAAATGTATGTGAAATGCTTTGAAACAGCAATGTTTTGCTATGTAATAATCATTTACACAAAAATGAAATTTTTTTTAAAAAGTTTCAAATTTGCCACCGGTTCCGGTCCCCGTACATCCCGACGTCACAGGGACCAGAACACGGAAGCCGGATGCCGGCATCAGCCGGAGGAGATGGCCGGGGATGCTGCAGGAGACACATCGCGGGAGCGAAGGACAAGGTAAGCGCTGTAGGGAATCCCTGAGCAACGCCGCATGGTAAGCCCGAGTGTAGCTCGGGGTTACCGCTTGTGGTACTGAAACTTTACCCCGAGCTACACTCGGGAATACCGCCAGGGAGGTTAAAGTATAACTAAAGTAAAAACTCTTTTTTAGTTTTGGATTGTGGAGAGGTACTAGAACACCTATTAGGTTTTTATTGCAGTCAGGGCCCACATTAGAGAGATTCACCCTCTCTATTTGTCCTGCTTACCATTATCATGAAGGTAAATCTCCTCAATGGACAAAAAAACAGACAGGGGTTCTAACCCTACATTACTTTATCCAAAATTAAGTTTTGTCTTTAGTTACACTTTCAAGCAGCCTTTCTCAACCTTTTCAACACAGAGGAACCCTTGAAATATTTTTCCAGTCTCAAGAAACTCCTGCTAAAAATAACTATATCTACAACTCATGATACATTAGTGTGATGGTCAGTGAGAAGAATTAACCCTTTATAGATAGCTAAAAAGGTCAATGATGTCAGTGTGAACTTCTGAGTGGGAAGATATCTCTAAGAATAATTTTGAAAAAGAGAAATATCCCCACTACATATGACATATGTTCTAACAAAGTATTAGACCATTATATTAAGCATGTACTGTAGACTGTATTATGTTAGGGCTGATTGGAAGGTTTTTGCAGCAAATGATGTATATGCTTGTATATTCACAAAAAAGTCTCTAAACATCTGACAAAATGACAGCAGAAAATAAGTATATTTTACTACACGTAATGGGGTGGATTTACTAAATGAATGGGGTTGATTTAATGAAGGCACATAGACTGAGCACGTTGCAAGTGAAGTTGCTCCAGAGCATAGTAAATGAGGGCGAGTTCTGCTGACTTCCATCGTCCAATAATGTGAAAGAAAAAAATGCTGTTTTTCCTTGCATGTTGGAACTTGCAAATTGCACAGCCCTAATGTCAAACTATAGGCAACACTTTTTTTTTATTTTGGATAGAATAAGGGAGGGTTATAACCCCTACCAGTTTTTTTTATTTTGTTGTCATCTGTGTCTCCATTGGAAGATTCCCCCCTTATTTTACTGAGAACAACCCAAATTGGGATTTTCTTTTACTTTAATTTTCAATGATAATGGTAAACAGGACAAACAGAAAGGGTGAATTTTTGTAACGGGGACACAGACAGCAGTATAAATCTGACAGGTGTTCTATTCCATCTCCACTCTATCCAAAACAAAATTTCTTTAGTTATTCTTTAAGTAAGTCAACCCCAATGATTTCCATTTTTCCATGTTTAGGTTTCTTTGCATTACTGTTGAGAAAACTGATCCAAAATAGCAGAAACTACTCAAAATTGCCTATAATATTTTTACATTTCTTAAATATTCCATGCCCGGACCACTACTTAATTGCCACGTGCATTTAATTATTTATTAATTTCAGTGAATTGACTTTAACGCCTTTTCATGCAGTATTTACCGAATGCTTTGAGCGTTTTGCAGTGAGTACCGCAAAATGGTATAGTGAATTGACAGTTTCAGGATCTTCTGTGAATGGAACCCAATATCACAAAGACTACACAGTATATTGTACTTGTCTACATTATGATAAAAACAGAAGGAGCTTCTGCTAAAACACAGAGAAACACCTGTTCAAAAGAGCTGGCCTGATAGTCTACAATATGCTGTATATTCTTTGTGAAATCTTCTATTACCTTGATTTCATTAAATCGTTTAATAAGGCATCTATGTATTTTTTTCCTAGCTGGGGTGTTAAGATCTGTTATATTGGCTGAGCATTTTAATTTCCTATTTCCAATAACATTTAAATGTCAGTCTTGGTACCATGGTTTGGTTTAACCTATTTGTTTCTCATTGTCAGTCTGCAATAGCCAATCAGAAACAGTGCCCAAAATCACATGTGTGTCAGTTAACAGCAGCTTCAGGGGAGAGGAGGGAGCGCCAACAATGGATGGCCCATAATAATCCTATGGTTGATAGCACCACACAGATATTCCAGCAGCTGTCAAGTAGCTGATGTTGGGTGACCTGGGAGATCACTTGACCGAACTAGAGTGGCCTGAGAATAGGTTAGTATAGTATAGGTGTTAGAAGGGGGGTGGAAGCCATTTAAAGATTAGTTAGCCTTAACCCAGAATTTTAATTAACCACTTCCCCTCTGCCCTATAGAAGAAATACTGCTACAGGGTGGCAGGGCTGAGCAAAATCATGCATATATACGTGATTTTGCAGCCTCGGCTGTCAATCATCGGGTCCTGGCCGGTGATTACTCGCTGGTACCCGGTGATTGCCGAGTATCTCCGACGGAGAAGTGACCTGTGCATAAAAAAACCACAGATCTCTCCACTGTCAGCTCCTGCACAGTGCTTTGTATGTAGGGAAATAGCACACAGCACACAGTTAATCTTTTGATCGCCCCACGTGTTAACCCCTTCCTGGCCAGTGCCATTAGTACAGTGTCAGTGCTTTTTATTAGCACTGATCACTGTATTGGTGTCACTGGGGATGTCAGTGACACCAAATAAGTTCCCCCCCAGTGTCAGAATGCCCAGTCCCACTATAAGTTGCTGATCACCACCATTACTAGTAAAAAAAAAATTCCAGTATCTATACCGCCATTTGTAAACACTATAACTTTCACGTAAACCAATTAATTAATCCCTGTATTGGGATTTTTTTTTAGCAAAGTCATGTAGCAGAATCCATTTTGGCCTAAATTTATGACGAAATTTGATAAAAAATGCACAGGCAATCAAATACCACTAAAAGAAAGCTCTATTTGTGGGGAAAAAAAGGATGTAAATTTCCTTTGGGTGTAGCGTTGCATGACTGCGCAAATGTCAGTTAAAGTAAAGCAGCACCTTATTGCAAAAAATGGCCTTTTCAGGAAGGGGGTAAATCCTCTGGAGGGCAAGTGGTTAAGTATATATATCAAAGCTGTATTTAGTCTCACTAAAACAAGTAATGTAAACTTAGACTTAAAGGAGTCTATTCATAAAATATTTGTTGTGCAAATGTTACAACAATTTGTGTAAGCTGAACAACATTACATTATATGTTTTCTTAACCACTTCCCGTCCGGCCCATGTATATAAACGGCCGGAAGGGAGCAGTGCAGGGGCAGGTGGCCATTTATAAATGTCATCCAGCTTCCCTGCCTGTGCGCGCTCCCTGGGAGTGTGCAGCATCGCTATTTGGTTCCGGACACAGCGGAACACCAATCGCTGTACGGGACCTCTGTGTGAGGTCCCGATCATGTGATCACTGATTGGCCAATCAGTGATCACATGAATAGTAGTAAGCAAGATGTCACCTCTGACATCATTGCTTACTACTAGTGAAATCTCTGAATGATCACAGAGGTCACATGGTACAAGGCTATTCACAACAGCCTTGTACTATGTGACAAGTACCTTGCTGCCTGCAAGCAGTGATTCCTGTACTGACTCCGCCTCTTGAAACTCCTCCTCTCAGCACCTCTGCAGATCAGAAGGCAGGCTCTGTGAAATGTGTGACACGGCAGTGTCTACTCACATAGTAACTACATGTCACAAAATTGAGGGAAGTAAATGTGGGGATTTTTACCAAGTAAGTTTACAAACTTTATTCATTCAGATCAAAGCAAACCATCTTTACTGGAGATCCAGCACATGTGCAGTCTCTGCCAGTAACTTAAAGTCGAACTTTACTCATTTTTGTCCTCCGTTCTGCCTCCTCCAGCTACATCTTACAGATAAATGTATTTAAAAAGTCAAAAAGTTTTTTCTTAATTTTTTTTGTTTTGAATTCCCTAATCCAAGCTGAGGCCATGATGAAATCACAGCCCACTCACATGTATAGGCATGCTGCAATCCTGCACAAGTGCGACATCTTACAAACTGGCTACTAGTGGGTGTGACGTAGTTTGCACATGTATGACATTTCGCAAATGGCTTCAGAGGTGCTAATTCATACATCCCAGTAGCCAGGGAGTGAGATGCTGAACAGGTACAAACACACCACATGGGTCTCTACAAGAGCAAAGATAAAAACGTTTTACTTTTTAAGTACATTTTATTTGCTAATGTGTAAGAGAGAGAAGGGAAGAGGCAGGAGAGAGGACTTTACAAAAATGAGTCCATTTCTGTTTTAAAATATATATAAACCCTCACCTTAAAAAACAACCTATTCAGTTTACAATAGAAATTAAAGGAAAAACATTTGTTACATGTTAAAAAATATACAACATAAATACCTTTTTTTCCCTTTCTTATAAGTGATCACATACCCTTTGTTCTCAGCTGCATAAGGAGCTTAGAAAGGTGGGGGTGGGGAATCAGCATCACTCTAGTGATAAACTGTGGAGGGGGGAAGGTGTCAGCACTAGTCTGATTATTGGTGGAGAGTAGGCTGAGTTCTGAGCACAGCCAGAAAACTGACCTCGCTGTGCTCTCATGCATAGTATGGTCAGTTTTTAATAGGAAAGCAGAGGGACTGGCAGGAACACCAGGGGATTTCACACATAGGAAGCTATACAGGATATTGTTTCATAAAAGTACATGGTACAGCAGTCACGTATCAGGAATATAGTTACATAGTTAGTCTGGCTGAAAAAAGACAAAAGTCCATCCAGTTCAACCATTAAAAAAATAAGTTATAATCCTACACCCACAGTAGATCCAGAGGAAGGCAACAAAAGCAGAGCAAAGTATGATCCAATTTGCTCCTGAAGGGAAAAAAAGTTCTTCCTGATCTCCCAAGAGGCAATTGGATATTCCCTGGATCAACTTTACCTATAAATGTTAGTATCCAGTTATATTCTGTGTATCTAGGAAAGCATCCAAGCCTTTTTTAAAGCAATCCACGGAGCTGGCCAGAACCAACTCTTGAGGCAGTCTATTCCACATTTTCACAGCTCTCACTGTGAAGAAACCTTTCCATGTTTGGAGATTAAATTTCTTTTCCTTCAGATGTAAAGAGTGCCCCCTTGTCCTCTGTGATGACCTCAGGATGAATAACTCTACACCGAGTTCACTATATAAACCACTGATGCATTTATACATGTTGATCATATCCCCCTCTTAATCTTAATATGAAATGTTGGCTTTACATATTCTTTAAGTTAAACAACATAAGAACTCAGCTTCAGAAAGCTAGCCAAAGGAGGCACTTTTGTACAAAACTTACCTTATCTTCTAATACATATAACCAGGGCCAGTGCAAGACTATTGTGTGCCCTGGGCAAGACCAGCTACTTGCGCCCCCCCCCCCCCAAAAAAAAAACAAAGAAAGAAACATTTTTAAAAAAACTGTAGAAAATATTAAATTAACAAAACATTAAGCTGCTAAATTTCTTTTAATTTAAAAAAATAAGTGTCATAAGATGCCACCAGCACCAATATTAAAGACAAAATTAGTGTCACGGATGGACTATATCTGTGGCCGGCAGTGGCAGTCTGGCAGTTGCAGTGAGTTGAGGATGATGGATCCACACCCTAATAGATCCCAGGCTAGAATTCACCTGGCAATGGGGGGGAGAGATAAAACTCTGTGACAGCAGAGAGAACATCTGAACTGAGTGATCCCATACAGTGACAAATCTGACACAAAACACCACCACCAACACTGACATAGATCAGCAGGCACTAAAAAAGCAGGTTGTGGGATCATGATGATGTCATCACTCACTGACACATTGCACATATGAAGGATGGTCAGCCGGCCAGGTCACACTCACACAGACATGAGACATTAGAGTCAGACATTGCCTTCCTCCACAGGTGCAGCTCCACCTCCACATCCACTGACAAATGGGAGAGAAGAGCTGGAACTCCACAGTGATCAGCAACCGCCAGCATAAGGGACTGAATCTGAGAGGAACACTGAAAGAAATGGCAGCTCAGCTGCTACACTGGCCCAAAATGCCCATCATCTTCCTCCTCTCTGCTGCCTTTCCCCTTTGCTGAAGGATCATTCATGACATGGCGGCGTCCCATACAGAGAGAGTGCCATCCTGTGCTGTGCCCAGGTACCCCTAGGTGGCAGTGTGCCCTAGGTTGCTGCCTAGTTTGCCTAGTGGAGGCACTGGCCCTGCAAATGTCTTCCAAATATTCAATGACTATTGATTGTCTAAAGCCTAGTACACATGATGAGAAAATCAGATGAAAAATACTACTTTGGGAGCGATCATCCAATGATCTAATGGTTAGTGCACAGCTTTTGAGAGCAGATAACGACAGCTCATGCAAAACTTTTCAAAGGGACAAGCATGGAAATTTTCCTTGTGCCATAACAGAACGATTTTCATTTAATCAGTACAGTATTCATGACCAAGGTCATGTATGCTTGGAAACAATACACCGTGTTCCAAATTATTATGCAAATTCTATTTAAGTATCACAAAGATTAAATATTTTGTTTTTCAATTTAACTCATGGATGGCATTGTGTGTCAGGGCTCTTTTGATCACTGAAAACAATCTCGGACACCTGTGATAATTAGATTGGCCGGTGAGTCCAATTTAAGGAAAAACTAATAAAGGAGGGTGTTCCACATTATTAAGCAGAGCACCATTTTCAAGCAATATGGGGAAGAAAAAGGATCTCTCTGCTGCCGAAAAGAGTGAAATAGTTCAATGCCTTGGACGAGGTATGAAAACATTAGATATTTCACGAAAACGTAAGCGTGATCATCGCACTATTAAGAGATTTGTGGCTGATTCAGAGCACAGACGGGTTTGTGCAGATAAAGGCACATTGAGGAAGATTTCTGCCAGATCCATGCATCGGATCAAGAGAGCAGCTGCTAAAATACCATTACATAGCAGCAAACAGATATTTGAAGATGCTGGTGCCTCTGGAGTCCCACGGACTTTTATTGTTCAATAAAATGTGAATTGAACTCTTAATAGTTGATAACATGAGAATTATGCTGACTGTTATTTACATCAATTATTTAGGTAAATGAGAAAAATATAATTTGCATAATAATTTGGAACACGGTGTAAATTACAATACAATACATTACATCACTTTCAAAGTTGTATTCTGTCATACGAGAATTTTCAGAACTTTGGTAACCTCTTTATTTTCAATATGAGACTAGCAAGCAAAAAAAAAACCACAATCATTCATCCGATATTCTCATAATGTGGACGGGTCTTAAGGGGTACTCATGGTGACAACAGATACCAAAAAAGATCACAGTCAGGGGAAAAAAAGCCTACTGGTCATGTTGGAAATGTTACAACAAAGGTTTCTGGATCTCTAATATGAGTGACATTGTATGCCAAAAAAACAGTAAGATGCAAATGAGCATGTCTATGTAAACAGAATGGGAAAAGCTAATTTAGTTGTCATTTTAGAATTTACAGCTCCTTTCCACTTCTACATTAGCTTTCAGTTTATTGGCGCTTTAAATTGTTGTCTTGAACAAAATATCTAGCAGACACAATGTACTCCAGATTTAGTGCGGTACTTCTTGCTAGCACAATCATTGTTATTTCAAAAATGGTTCTTTGTTTGTTTTACAGTTTTATGCTGAATCAGTATTCAGCCCATAGTGCAAGAAGAAATGCTTTGGCAACTGGACACCAAGACAATATGAAATTAGAGAGGGGAATTAAATCAATAGCCAGTCCACAAGGAGACAGCATGTTCTCTCCTCTGAGCTGTTAGCAGGTGCTGGGTGCATACTGATAAGCTGATAAAAGGCTTATTCAATAGACTAGTAGCAAACACATGCTTTGTTAGAGATGACTTTTTAAGTCACTATACATCAAACAGAGAGTGTCAGCCTTTGAGGATAAACCTATGATGACTTGTGGTGCTCTTTGAACTCCTACTAAGGCCCTGGGACTAGAAAAAAAAGTGTCTCTATTTTTCTCCACACTCTGTAAGGATCGAGAGCTTCAAAGCAAAGAACTATCACAAGCAAGGGGAATGCATCGATTGAAGGAATCAGTGTGAAATAGTCTTTAATAATTACCAGAAAGCTGGAATCGACCAGTCTTTTGCCAAGCTATATTTTGTCTTTATTGGATTAACTGTGACACAGTAGGTTATGTCAAAGGGAATCTACATGAATGCTGAAAGTAAATGTGGTGTGAATAATGGATAGCTCACATTAGATGCAGCAGAATGCAAAGTTTTCTTTAACCTATGCAATCATACTAAAGCTAAGCTTTCTAGCAATAATGTTTCCTCTAGTAATCAGGGTACTTACTCAACTGTCTGCTTTTTGTTCAGTGTAACTTTGACAGTTTTACATTATGCAATGCAAAAAAACAGCAATTTGCTTTTTGTGGGATCATTTAACTTTAGCATGTATGTATACTCAAAAAAAAACCAAGGAATTTGGGCATGTCCCATATGAAGGGTAACTAAATATGACTAGTAATTAAAAAACCTAGCTAGCAAGAGAGCTATTATTAGGGCAGCACAGTGGATAGCACTTCTGCCTAGCACCACTAGTGGTTGGTTTGAATCCCAACCACGGCACTACCTGCTTGGTAGATAGGAAAATGTGCCCTAGTATACTGTATGTATGTGAATTAGATATCTTAGACTGTAAGCTCCTTGTGGGCAGGGACTGTTCTGAATGTATAATACATACTGTATGTAAAGCACTATGTAAATCGATGGCAATATAAAAGTACCATAAAGAAATAAAATGTAAACATGCCAAGCTCTGTTGGATAGAGAAAGACAGAGAAATCTACATTTTTGTGGCTGTAGTAATGACACTCAATACTTTTGCATATAAATTATATTGTCTCAATAGAAGTATCCTTACAGATTTTTTAGACTTCCAGGTATACCATTGAAAGGTTTCCTTAGACTCATACATGCCTTTCCACAAAAATTTTCATATTTTTTTACTTTCTCAAGTATCTTTTTTCAATATATACAGTATATCTGCTAAGATTGTTAACAGATACAGAGAGAAAAGGTAATTTTTAAAATGACTGTAGTTTGTATATGGGAAAGAGAAGAACAATGTGCTTAAAGGTGCATACATGGTCAGGTTCAGGGGTGGACTAACCTGGGGGGTAGGAGGCCTAAAACCCATTGTTGTGTTCCTCAAACCATTCTTGAATTCATCAGACCAGGTCATCTTCTTCAATTGCTCTGTGTTCCAGTTCTGATGCTCACATGCCCATTTGTAGGAGCTTTTGGCTGTTAACATGGGTCAGCATGGGCACCCTGACGGTCTGTAGCTATATAGTTGTGTGTGCAACAAACTGAGATGCACTTTGTGTTCTGATATCATTCTATCAGAACCAACATTAACTTTTTCAGCAATTTGAGCTACAATAGCTCTTCTATTGGATTGGATTACATGGGCCAGCCTTTGTTCCCTAAGTGTATCAATGAACCCTGGCCATCCATGACCCTGTCACCAGTTCACCAGTTTTCCTTCCTTGGACTATTTTTGTAGATCCTTACCACAGCAGACCAGAAACATCCCACAAAAGCTGCCATTTTGGAGTTGCACTGACCCAGTTATCTAGCCATTACAATCTACCCCTTGTCAAAATCCTCATGCTTGTCCATTTTCTTTTCTTCTTTCAACAAATCATTTTCAGAGACAACATGCTCACATGTTCACCTAATATATCCCACCCACTTACAGGTGTCAAAAATTGTATTCACTTTTTTTTACCTCTCAGTGGTCATAATGTTATGTCTGATCGGTGTATATTCTGAGCTAGTGGCCATGAGTTGAAATATGCTCCCATTCAGACCTGATTGGAATTCACAGTCAGTGACAGCTCCTGGGAGTTATATAACTTTCTGCTCCCTGCTCAGACCAGCAATTACTACACCAAAAAAAGGGAAGTCTTTCAGCAGTAACTTTATTAGTGGCTTTGGGATCTTATGTAACCAAATGCAGAGTTCTACATAAGAAGTCAAAGCTTAAAATGATTGTAAAGCTTCAAACTTTTTAATCAAAATAATAAAATTGTCATGCTTACCTACTCTGTGCAATGACTTTACACAGAGTAGCCCTGATTCTCTTCTTCTTGGGCCCCCCCCCCCCACAGTCGTTCTTGGTTCCTCCCCACCTCCAAGTGTCCCCATAGAAAGCCACTGTCTATGGGGGTACTCGTGCGGACTCGCTCCCCAGCCCCCTGCTCCCTCAGGATTTGATTAATAGCAGTGGGAGCCATGAAGAGGGAGTGAGCCAGGAGAGCTCTTGTGCACAGTGCTGGATCGAGATTGGGCTCGGGTAAGTATAAGGGGGACTGGGGGAGATCTACAAAAGAAGGTTTTTTTTTTACCTTAATGCGTTAAGGTAAAAAAAACATTCAGTATGCAGCTCCCCCCCCCCCTTATACTTACCTGAGCCTGATCTTGATGCAGTGATGTGCATGAGAGTAAAGGCCGTCTCACTTCTCATTCGCTCAGACACAACAGCGGGAGCTATTAGAGGAGTGAAATATGGTTGGGGCCTAGGACACACAGAGCCGGCTTGGGAGTGAGGATGCATGAGTGCCCCCATAGCAAGTGGCTTGCCATGGGGGCACTCGGCAGAGGGGAGGAGCCAGGAGCGCTGGCAGAGACCTGAGCAGAGGAGGAACGGCGCTGCTATGTGCAAAACCATTGGACAGAGCAGGTAAGTATGACATTTCTTTTTTTTTTTTAAATAATTTTTAAAATCACTTTAAAGTAAAACTCCCCAAAAAATATTTTTAGACTGGCATAGAATGGTGAAAAGTTAAAATGTCTGCTAGGTAAACAATACAACAACACTTCCTAATCCTATCCAAAACTAAAACAAAAAAAATGGCTGTAGTCCTACTTTATTATATTTTTGTTGCAGGGGTTTACATGTCCAGTTCCAAAATGTATTGCTCATCAATTTGTGTAAAAAGTCTTCCAAGATAAAAATGAACAATCCGTTTAAGTTATACCAGTAAAAAAAAAACTCAGACAACATATGGTAAAAATCTAATTAAGTCAGAAGTGTTGCATTGAACAGTTTTTCTTCAATTCAAGTGAATTGTTAAATTAGTTTTCACACTTTAAATTAGTTGAATTCATTAACGCAATTCTGGTGCTCTAGCAGCTCTATCTATACATTTTAAATCCATGGTGGGGTCATGCTTGTTTACGATTTTGCATGCAGGGATGAAAAATGCAAATCATATTTAATCTGCGCTCCTTAATGTAACAATTTAACTGAGTGACTGCATTTAATTGCAAGTAATACTAATGTGATGATCATGGTAAATGAAATAACCAGGGCGCTATTTTGAGGTTTCAGAAAATGATATGATAATCATTTTTATAGCGGTTGCAAGCTAAGCTTCGATCTTCAGAAGAAAAAAGCAGCAAAGGTTATTGTTCGGTGAACTGCAGTTTGCTCTGTCATTTGCTGCAGCAGTTCTTAATTGTGCCTCATTATAGCAAGGCGATCATTACTCTGCTTGTCTGTCTGATTTAGGGACCACTAAAAGTGTCTTGTAACAAGCAGCCGAGCTGTCTCCTATGCAACAGTCCTTTGGCTCTCACCCTCATTACTTAGAATCTGTCCAATTATTTGTCATTAAAGTAATAAAAAAGAACGGCAGCAGAAAATGTAGGAGGTAATTGCTGGAGTCCTGCCGAGGAAGGAAAAAAAAATGCAAACTGTTTTCAAGGCACTGGGAAGGTGACATTGTTAATTAAGTGTTAGAGAATATGCAAATCCTTCACATTCTCAAGAGACTGTAATAAAATTGAGAAAACATTATTATCACTTGGAGTAAAGACAAAGTTATTGTCACACTAGGTGGTTCAGTCATTTTCTAGCAAATATACCAACATGTATGAAGGTTCCTAAAAAAAAAAAAAAAATTAAAAGATTCAACCAAAATGTGTTTTCTTTACAAATACGTAGCTAATTGAGGTACTGCTATGTATGCAGCATTTTAATTACCTACTCAGCTCATTACTAGCAGCCAGATGTAAAATTTACAAGAATGCATTTTTCACATGAGTCGGTAATTAACCATAAACAAAAGTCCATTGACTAAACAATCAAGCATGCTAGGCGATTTATACAATATGTAAGGTTTTTTTTATGCACTAGTTAAAGGAGAACTCCTCAATCTTTAAAATTACAATTTTGCGACTGTAAACTATTAAAAATGACCTTCATATTTCAACTTACAGCCACTGTAATTTTCTACACCCACTTAAAATGTCAGATGTCTCTGATGGCTGGCCATACACAGAAAGAATTTTCAAGTCTTGTAACAGATTCTCGATTAGGTTAGGTTTGGACTTTGACCGGGCCATTCTTACACAAGAATATGCTTTAATCTAATCCATTCCATTATAGCTCTGGCTGTATGTTAAGGGTCGTTGTCCTGCTGGAAGGTGAACCTCCACCCCAATTTCAAGTCTTTTGCAGACTCCAACAGGTTTTCTTCTAAGATTGCCCTGTATTTGGCTCCATCCATCTTCCCATCGACTATGACCAGCTTCCCTGCCCCTGCTGAAGAAAAGCTTCCCCACAACATGATGCTGCCACCACCATGTTTCACAGTAGGAATGGTCTGTCCAGGGTGATGTGCAGTGTTAATTTTCAGCCACACATAGCGTTTTGCTTTTATGCCAAAAAGTTCAATTTGGGTCACATCTGACCAGAGCACCTTCTTCCACATGTTTGCTGTGTCCCCCACATGGCTTCTCTTCAATCGTCTTATGGCTTTCTTTCAACAATGGCTTTCTTCTTGCCACTCTTCCATAAAGGCCAGATTTGTGGAGTTCACAACTAATACTTGTCCTGTAGACAGCTTCTCCCACCTGAACTGTGGGACTCTTCAGCTCCTCCAGAGTTACCATGGACCTCTTGGCTGCTTCTCTGATTAATGCTCTCCTTGCCCGGCCTGTCAGTTTAGATGGACGGCCATGTCTTGGTAGGTCTGCAGTTGTGCCATACTCTTTTCATTTTCAGATGATGGATTGAACAGTGCTCCATGGGGTGTTCAAAGCTTGGGAAATTTTTTTATAACCTAACCCTGCTTTAAACTTCTCCCCAATTTTATGCCTGACCTTTCTGGTGTGCTCCTTGGTCTTTATGATGCTGTTTGTTCACTAAGGTTCTCTAACAAACCTCTGAGGGCTTCACAGAACAGCTGTATTTATATTGAGATTAAATTTCACACAGGTGGACTGAAGGCAATCGGTTCCACTAGATTTTAGTTAGGGATATCAGAGTAAAGGGGGCTGAACACAAATGCACACCACACTTTTTAGATATTTATTTGTAAAAAATTTTGAAAACATTTATCATTTTCCTTCCACTTCACAATTATGTGCCAATTTGTGTTCGTCTATCACATACAATCCCAATAAAATACTTTTACATTTTTGGTTGTAACATGACAAAATATGAAAAATTTCAAGGGGTATGAATACTTTTTCAAGGCACTGCAGTATACTATATAGGATTTCTCCTGAAATCCCATTTCCTGAATGTATGATTGGGAAGCTTCAAGGCAGGCCATACACGGAGCGAATTTTGGTAACCACGGGTTGCAGGAAAGAAATTCACTCTACTTTTTTCCCTCCTGCTGAGCCATAGTCTTCTCCCAGTGTTGAGGCGGTGAAAGACAGTGATTACTGCTAGTGGCTATAGCAGCTGCTAGCAATAATCATATGTAAAACTAGGGAGGCTGATTGTACCCAAGTTGATAGATCAATTAGCTTGGGTACATTCAATCTGCCCATACATCTTTCGAATCTCAGTTCCTGCTGAGATTCAAATCGTCTATGGCTGGCATATGTCAAATGTCAGGTATTCCCTGCAATAGGACCTTAATTTTTTTTACATGTTTCTAGGACAACAAAGAATGCAGTTACTCTATTTATAACATTAAAACATCAATGGCCATTGCTTTACCTGTCAAAGGATTTATATTTTTGTTTATCCAGTCCTGATATTTACACAGCCCAGATAAAGAGCAAAGTCAACCTGTTGACCAGACTTTTCTTTACTGAAGTTAAACCACACAGATAGGTCACCTCCCTGTCCAAGCCTGGGATTGAAGAATGAAAGAGCAGTAGATTGATAAGATAATCATACATGGATCGAAATTCAGCTGGTTCAGCAGAGATCATTGTATTCTATCTGCGAGGAGCCTTCTCTACAAAGGTTCAGCAGGAAGGATTCCTCCATTCATATTGAATGTATGGTTGAACAAAAATAATGAATCATGTATAGCCTGTCATATACTGCAGTTCATCTAATGGTGGTTTGTGGTGGCTCCCTCTGCCCATCTGAATCCTGCTGTACAAGGTATTACAAGAGATTGAAATCATGTGAAATGTAAGTTTTTACTCTAGTTGCATATATATATATATATATATATATATATATATATATACACACACACACACACACACACACTACATTGCCAAATGTATTGGGACTCCTGCCTTTACATGCACATGTACTTCATGAACTTTAATGGCATCCCAGTCTTAGTACGTAGGGTTCAATATTGAGTTGGCCCACCCTTTGCAGCTATAACAGCTTCAACTCTTCTGGGAAGGCTGTCCACAAGGTTTAGGAGTGTGTCTACGGGAATGTTTGACCATTCTTCCAGAAGTGCATTTGTGAGGTCAGGCATTGATGTTGGATGAGAAGGCCTGACTTTCAGTCTCTGCTCTAATTCATTTAAAGTATTCTATCGGGTTGAGGTCAGGACTCGCTCATACATGTCTTTATGGACCTTGCTTTGTGAACCAGTGCACAGTTATGTTGGAACAGGAAAGGGTCATCCCCAAACTGTTCCCACAAAGTTGGGAGTATGAAATTGATGCCTTAAGACTTCCCTTAAGTGGAATTAAGGGGACAAGCCCAACCCTAGCTGCTCGGCCATGGAAACCCATTCTATGAAGCTCTCTGTGCTCTGTTGTTGTGCTCATTTGAAGGTTACACGAAGTCTGGAGGTCTTTAGCTATTGACTCTGAAGATGGTGATTTCTGCACGCTGTGCACTTCAGCATGCGCTAACCCCGTTCTGTCATTTTACGTGACCTACCACTTCGTGGCTGAGTTGCTGTTGTTCTCAGTTGCTTCCACTTTTGTTATAATACCAGTAACAGTTGACCATGGAATATTTAGTAGCAAGGAAATTTCACAGATGGACTTAATGAACAGGTAGCAAACTATCACGGTACCATGCTTGAATTCACTATGCTCCTGGGAGGGACCCATTCTTTCACAAATGTTTGTAGAAGCAGTTTTCATGCCAAGGTGCTTGATTTTATACACCTGTGGCCATGGAGGTGATTGAAATGCCTGAATCCATTGCTTTGGGGGGGTGTCCTAATACTTTTGGCAATTTAGTATATATTTACATTTATATTTAATTGAGCCCTGGATTACATGACTGTCCAAAGAGAATAAATCAACTTTGAACAGGTAAGTCATGTCACATATATTTTATGTATTTATCTTATTGCATGGAGTTCAGCATTAAAGTAAATGTATGGACCCTGAGCGCCAAGCACAAATGTTCAGATAATGCATTCCCTGGAAAATTCTAAATGATGATTCTAAAGATTAGCACATGTACTAAGTTACAGATCAGTTATACAACTTACCTACTGTGGCTATCATTAACTTGCAGATCTATATAGGATGTGCCATTACTCAACTTTTTAAAGTACCACACCCCCACTACAATAATAACACATGCCATGTACTGGCTTATTGGGGTTTTTAAGGTGCTGCAATCTATTTAGAAAATTTACAAGAGAATATATATAAGATATCACCGTATTTAGTTGAAAAATATATAAAAGCATATACAAATTCATTGTCCTTCCATGAAGGTATTAAACATTAAAATATTATCATAGGCTATCCCTTTGCTTGCAGAGAATATTCAATATACAATATGGATCAACTGGTCCAAGAATCACATTTATTAGATCTGCGCACAGTTTGCACAGTGTATTTTAAACTAAAAAGAGACAGTACAGTTACAATACAATTTAATACAGGAGGGTCAAGATAGCCCTGCTTGTGAGAGCTTGGAGAGGCAGCTGGTAGCAAAGGTAATAACTGTGGGGGATGATTTGATGGAGAAAGTAAACTTCCACCTTTTTCAAGGATCACCTGAAGGCAGACAATGTAGGAGATAGCCAGATGGATTGGGGTAGGAACATCCAGAGGAAGGGAGAAGCTCTGGAGAAGGTTTGCAGATGAGCATTGCATTGGGGGCAGTAACGAGGGACTAGAGAGCAGGAAGTCTTGGATTAATTTTTTACTATGTGTGTATATATATATATATATATATATATATATATATAAAATATATACTGCAGGGCTTAAAATTTAAAGCCTAGACCTACTAGCCAGGCACAAACCTTACTCTCCACCAGTTTCCCCACCAAACCTTGACCAGGTCTGCCTCCAACCCCACTCCAGGCCCATCCCCCAACCACATCCCCAGCCCTGCCCCCAACCACGCCCCCTTAAAGCTTATGAAATTACATTTTTCTTTAGAATAAAGAGTCCAAAATATAAAAAACAGCAATTATAACATAGCTTTATGTCAATTTAAACATAACAGCAATAGCTTAATAGAGTCTAGAGGGCAAGTGGTAACATAAAACAATGTAAACATAAAATGAAAATAAGTGTCCCCATCAGAGTCCTCCTTTACATCAGGTGTCCCCCTTTACATCAGGTGTCCCCATCAGAGTCCCCCTTTCTATAAGGTGTTCCCATCAGAGTCTCCCTTTGCATAAGGTGTCCCCATCAGAGTCCCCCTTTACATCAGGTGTCCCCATCAGAGTCCCCCTTTATATAAGGTGTTCCCATCAGAGCCCCCCTTTACATCAGGTGTCCCCATCAGAGTCCCCCTTTATATAAGGTGTTCCCATCAGAGCCCCCCTTTACATTAGGTGTCCCCATATGTGTAACCTCACCCTTCCCCCTTGTACTCACAGATCTTCTCGTGAATGCAGCTTCTCCTTCTTTCCCTCCTTTGCTCATGTGATGAGTCACATGACAAAAGGAGAGAGGAAGAACACTCTGCCTTCACTCCTTAGTGCCGGCTGTCTATTGCTCCCTGCAGGCAGGAGGGAGATGAAAGCCTAGTGTCAGCAGCTGCTCCCTGTGACAGGAGTGAAACTGCGATCACTCAGGTCACTGAGGAGCGGCACCCGCAGTGTGCCCCCCTCAACACAGTGCTTGGGGCAGGTTGGTGCTGCTGGCAGCAACCAGCCACCCCACCCTCCGATGCTGCGCCTTGGACACACTCGCCCACATGTTATTTTTACTAGCCAAATGCGAGCAGGCGAGTGGAAATTTCAAGCCCTCATATACTGTGTATAATATATATATATATATATATATATATATATGTATATATATATATACACAAACACATACTGTATATATACATTATATATATATATATGTTTTACCCATAGAAGGAATTGCAATTGTGTGCAGCCAAAGTGTTAACCACTTCCTGACCACACTATAGCCAAAAGACAGCTACAGCACAGCTCTCCAATGATGGGAGGGCGTCCATGGACATCCTCCCAGAAGCACACCTTCCACTCCCTCACAGAGGCTCATCTGGAGTTTTCTGTGACTGCTGTGTCCCTTGGACATAGTACATCACAGATAGGGATATGGGCTCTTTGATTGGCCCTCCTGGTCATGTGATGGCTGTGTCCAAACAGAGGCACATGCCTCTGCATCGGCTCTCCCTCTGAGCTCAGCGAGATCTCGGTGAGGAGAGGGAGAGCAGGATCACTGCAATCTGTCAGGGATCTGTATGCAGCTGCTGATTTTACTGTTCAGCTACACACAGGTCACACACAGTGCAGCCATCAGTACACAGTGCACCAAACACCATCTTTCACAGTGTCCACGTGCACAGTAACATCTGTACCAGTGCACATCAGCATTTGCCACAGTGTGCCAGTGCCCCATCAACGTATGTTACAATGTTACAGTGCACATCCACATGCACAATAGTGTCCCATTGCAACATCAGTATCTGTCAATGTCCTATTGCAACATCAACTTCTATCAGTGTCACTAGGGAACCATCCACATCTTTGGTGTCTCCAGCGGACCATGAACATCTTTCACAGTGTACCAGTGCACAGAAACATATGTCAGTGTACCAGTGTTCCAGTAACATCTGTCACTGTGTACCAGTGCACAAAAACATACAGTATGTCACAGTGTACCAGTGCACATTAACATCTCCAATAGTGTCCCATTGTGACATCAACATCTCCCTAGTGGACTGCTAACATCTGTTGGCATCACTACTGGACCATAAACATCTGTTGGTGTCCCCAGTGGATCATCAACATCTGTCACAGTGTACCAAAGCACTCAAACATCTTTCAGTGTACCAATGTCCCATCAACATCTGTCACAGTGTACCAGTGCACAAAAACATCTGTCACAGTGTGCCAAAACACAAAAACATCTGTCAGTGTATCAATGTCCCATCAACATCTGTCACGGTGTACCAGTGCACAAAAACATATGCATATGTCACAGTGTATCGGAGTCCCATCAACATCTGTCACAGTGTACCAGTGCACATCAACATCTGCCACAATGTACCAGTGCCCCATCAACATCTGCAATAGTGCCCCAATGCTACATCAACATCTGTCAGTGTTCAACTGCAACATCATCATCTGTCAGTGTCCCTAGTGGACTGTCAACATCTGTCGATGTCCCTAGTGGAATATCAACATCTGTCAGTGTTCCTAGAGTATGTTCAACATCTGTCCATGTATCTAGTGCCTAGTGGACCTTCAAACACTTGTCAGTGTCCCAATGGACCGTTAACATCTTTCAGTATCCCTAGTGGACCATCAACATCCGTCGGTTTCCCCAGTGGACCATCAACATCTGTCACAGTGTCCCAGGCCAGGTACTAGTAATGTCTATCAGGAGGAGTAGCAGGATGTTTTCTGAGATGTAATTGTAAGTATGCCTGTTCTGTGTTTTAGAAATATCTTTGAAATGAACAACTTTATGTAAAAAAATACATTTTCACATTTCCCAGAAACGTGACAAAAAAATTACATGTCGAAAATCATTATGCCTCATAGAAAATACATTGGGGTGTTTTGCTTTCCAAAATGTTGTCATTTTTTGGGGGTTTCCACTGTCTCGGTGCTCCAGGGCCTCCAAAAAATGTGATAGGTAGTCAGGAAATAAGATGTGTAATTTATGGTTAGTTTATGTTCCTTGAAAGCCCAAAGGTGCTCCTTGGATTTGGGCTCTCTCTATGTGGCAAGTCTGTGAAAAAATCTCAAGCAAATGGTGTTTCCATATTCAGGAGGAGTAGCAGAATGTGTTTTGGGGTATATTTCTTAGCATGCATGTTGTGTATTTGAAATTTCTTATAAATTGACAATGTTGTGTAGCAGAATGTATTTTGGGGTGTAATTGCAAGTATGCCTATGATGTGTGGGAGAAATAAGTTGTTAACCAGTTCAGCTCTTTGGACATACCTAGTGAAACTGTAATCACTTTCAATCACAAGCTGGTGGCTGTAGTAGCAGCCATCAGCTTCTGTGGGTTTTGTTTATCCAGCTCCCTACTTGTAAGTGATGCTGCAGCTCCATAGCTGCCGATTACTTTCACAGAGCCAGCAGCACGGTGTCTCCACCCTTCGCCCTTGTGGTCCCTTCCCATGGCTCTCCTGCTCTTATCGGAGCCCGGGAACACGACCACCGGCTAGGGGAGGAAGAGCACTGTGAGACCAAGGCAAATCCATGCTTCGATCTCAGATGCAAGCAATAAAATTAGAAGTGATGTCACTTCTGGTATCAGATGCACCATTTCCTGGCCACTACAGCCAGGGGACACATCAAAGTGTCACCTATTGTGATTTTTGGGCACCATAGATTTTGGCGGGTGCAAGCTATTTTAATATTTGGTATCTATTTACTCGATGCAACCTCATCTTTAATATTGTAACCAAAAATGGGGATTATGTTGTGAGTTTTTGCATTAAAATTAGTTTTATTATATATTTTTCTGAAAATCTGCATTCAAGAAACATTTGCGCAAATATTATGTGGCATAAAAATTTGTAACTATCACCTTTTTATTCTACAGGCCTCTGCTTTCAAAAATATATAATGTTCTGGGGTTCTGGGGGTTTAAGTAATTTTATTGCAAGAAATTAAGATTTTTACATGAATGCGAAAATTCTAAAAATTGCTCTGGAGCCGATGTTTTGTGGAAAAAAGCTAATTTTATTTTTTTTTTCATTTTCCAAAGAATTGTGGGAACCAATTACAAATTCAAAAAATCCACCATATCTACTTTCCAAATTAGGTAATTTGGAAGGTATTTGTACTGTCCTGGCATTTAAGGAAATTAGATAGGCCCTCAGTACATCAGAGTCGATCTATATATATATATATATATATATATATATATATATATATATATAAAACATAGTTTGTAGACTCTGTACCTTTCACACAGACTAAATCATGTACACTGAGTTGGTTTATTTACCAAAGAAATGCAGCAGATTAAATTTTGGCCAAAATTTATGAAGAACTATATTTATTTGCAAAAAGTTATAACAGAAACTAAGAAAATGTGTTTTTTAAATTTTTGGTATTTTTTAATTTATATAGCTAAAAAGCCCAATAGTGATTAAATGCCACCAAAAGAAAGCTCTATTTGTGTGAAACAAATGATAAAATTTTCATGTGGACAGAGTGTTGCATGACTGAGTAATTGCCATTCAAAATGTGACAGCACTGAAAGCTGAAAATTGGCCTGGCAAGGGGGTGACATTGCCCAGTATTGAAGTGGTTAATTTGCACACAATTTCTACACTTCATGCCCCAACATGACTGCACGCCCTGGACAAAGTCAGGTCCATGAAAACATAATTTCACAAGTTTAGTTAGAAGGAACTTAGGTGGCCTACACTGACCTCAACCCTACTGAACACCTTTTAAATGAAATGGAATGCCAATTGTTAGTCAGACCTTGTACAACATCAGTACCTGACCTCACAGGTGCTCTTTTGGTTGAATGGCTGTGTTCCCATAAACACACTCTAAAATCCAGTGAAATACCAGAGAATCAGAGGCTGTTATAGCTGCAAACTCCATATTAATGTCCATGACTTTGGAACAAGTTGTCAAAAAGTTCATATACTGTAGGTGTGATGATCTAGAGTCCATACATTTTTGCCCATGTAATTTATTTAAAATGTCTACTTAGCTGTTTTTCTGGTTTTTAGCTTTAAAGAGTAGCTCCAATTTTGTTGAGAATAAAACTGTTCCTAGAAATCAATGCCCATTGCAGGGATTAAAAAAAAACTTTTTTTGCAGACTGCTACCTGTTTCTGCTCTGAAGAAATAGCTATTTGATTCAGGAAGTCCAGTGCAGATGGAATCTAAATAGGAGGATCTGGTTCTTTATAATCAGCTGCTGAACTCTATGTGTTCTGATGATAAAAGTTGCATTGTCTGTATCCCTTTAGAAGTAACTAACACCTAGGGAGTATCCCAGCAAAAATGAAATTTTTGTTGCAGAGGAGGCATAAAATATGATTTGTGTCTTAATGCAAACTATGAAAATCAGTAAGCCAATTACACATGCAGAAAGAGACATTTTTGGAGGCATTCTGTAAATCAACAATGTACGGAATGCCTCCAGGATACCATGTTGCATTGAGTTTTACAGAAAATTACAGCACTACAGATTTAAATGGAATATTGTCATATGCTTTATTTTTTTCCTAAAAGCAGAGTTATCCTTTAATCTTTTGTGTCCTGTATTACAATCTTAGATAATGATACTATTATGATATGGGTTGCTTTAAAGAGATGTATAGTCAGTATTTATTGTGCTGACAAATAGAAGTCTCCACAACATTTTCTTTTCTGTTTGCCTTTAGTTTGGAAAACTTACTGAACTAAATACCATTTTATGATCAATATCTCCGACTTGAGGTCTGTTTAAGCTACTTTTACCATCTGGCAAATTCAACACATGTCCATGTATCACAATCTGACATAACATATTGCTTATGATGAATAATGCTATAACGTTTAATGTGTCCTCGCTAGGTTATCAAACAAAATCACAAGAAATCCATATTTTATATCCATTACTGTTTGTTTAAAGTGGAACTCTGGGCACAAAAAACCTAATGCGTATTGGTTTACAGTTTTACCTGTTAAAGAATGTATTGTTTTATTTTTATAATGTTGTGATGCACACATGCACCAAATACAAGGGCTTGAAATTCTGATATTGCAGGAAATAAACTTATAGCACTAATTGCAAGTTAGTGCCTTAACAGAATAGGTAATAGGCCAAATGATCAGACAGCGGCTAACTGTAATTCACAGATTTCTAAATAAATGCAAAGGTAGAAGCAATAATACAAAGGAGAGGAAGAATATCTCCTACCCTTCTGTACAAGGTAGTTGACTGATGCAGAGCATTGGGGTACCCCCTCCATCCCCATATATTCTGAGTAGAGATGAGCGAATTATTCAAAAATTCGATTCGGCTGATTCGCCGAATTTTCGGAATAAATTCGATTCGATGCGAATTTATTCGCTGCGAATTTAACTTATTAAAAGGGTTTCTAGGCTTCAGAGAGCCTTTATATTAGTGCAGAACACTGTACCTTTAATTTAAATGCCCTTGGAGTCTGCTGGGGAAGAGAAATAATACTGTCAGTCAGTATGACATGCAGATGAGTGCCGTCGATCTTAGAATCACCGCACACTTCACTCATTTGGGCAGTCACGGGGCACGACGAAGATGATGAAGAAGAAGATGATGAAGAAGAAGAAGATGAAGAAGAATGAAAAGAAGAAGAATGAAAAGAAGAATGAAAAGAAGAAGAAGAAGAAGAATGAAAAGAAGAAGAAGAAGAATGAAAAGAAGAAGAAGAAGAAGAATGAAAAGAAGAAGAATGAAAAGAAGAAGAAGAATGAAAAGAAGAAGAAGAAGAATGAAAAGAAGAATGAAAAGAAGAAGAAGAAGAATGAAAAGAAGAAGAAGAAGAATGAAAAGAAGAAGAAGAAGAATGAAAAGAAGAATGAGAAGAAGAATGAAAAGAAGAATGAGAAGAAGAAGAAGAATGAAAAGAAGAAGAAGAAGAATGAAAAGAAGAAGAAGAAGAATGAAAAGAAGAATGAAAAAAAGAAGAATGAAAAGAAGAATGAAAAGAAGAAGAATGAAAAGAAGAAGAAGAAGAATGAAAAGAAGAAGAAGAAGAATGAAAAGAAGAATGAAAAGAAGAAGAAGAAGAATGAAAAGAAGAAGAAGAAGAATGAAAAGAAGAAGAAGAATGAAAAGAAGAATGAAAAGAAGAATGAAAAGAAGAAGAAGAAGAATGAAAAGAAGAATGAAAAGAAGAAGAAGAAGAATGAAAAGAAGAATGAAAAGAAGAAGAATGAAAAGAAGAATGAAAAGAAGAAGAAGAAGAAGAAGAATGAAAAGAAGAAGAAGAAGAATGAAAAGAATGAAAAGAAGAAGAAGAATGAAAAGAAGAAGAAGAAGAAGAATGAAAAGAAGAATGAAAAGAAGAAGAAGAATGAAAAGAAGAATGAAAAGAAGAAGAAGAAGAATGAAAAGAAGAATGAAAAGAAGAAGAAGAAGAATGAAAAGAAGAATGAAAAGAAGAAGAAGAAGAATGAAAAGAAGAATGAAAAGAAGAAGTAGAAGAATGAAAAGAAGAATGAAAAGAAGAAGAAGAAGAAGAAGAAGAAGAAGAAGAATGAAAAGAAGAAGAAGAATGAAAAGAAGAAGAAGAAGAATGAAAAGAAGAAGAATGAAAAGAAGAGAAGAAGAATGAAAAGAAGAAGAAGAAGAATGAAAAGAAGAAGAAGAATGAAAAGAAGAAGAAGAAGAATGAAAAGAAGAAGAAGAAGAATGAAAAGAAGAATGAAAAGAAGAAGAAGAATGAAAAGAAGAAGAATGAAAAGAAGAAGAAGAAGAATGAAAAGAAGAAGAAGAAGAATGAAAAGAAGAATGAAAAGAAGAAGAATGAAAAGAAGAAGAATGAAAAGAGGAAGAATAAGAATGAAAAGAAGAAGAAGAAGAATGAAAAGAAGAAGAAGAAGAATGAAAAGAAGAAGAAGAAGAAGAATGAAAAGAAGAAGAAGAAGAATGAAAAGAAGAATGAAAAGAAGAAGAAGAAGAATGAAAAGAAGAATGAAAAGAATAAGAATAAGAAGAAGAATGAAAAGAAGAAGAAGAAGAATGAAAAGAAGAAGAAGAAGAAGAATGAAAAGAAGAAGAAGAAGAAGTAGGATGAGGATGAAGAAGAAGAAGAAGAAGAAGTAGGATGAGGATGAAGAAGAAGAAGAAGAAGGATGAAGATGAAGAAGAAGAAGAAGAAGAAGTAGGATGAGGAAGAAGAAGAAGAAGAAGAAGAAGAAGAAGTAGGATGAGGAAGAAGAAGAAGAAGAAGAAGAAGAAGTAGGATGAAGAAGAATTCCATTCCAGCAAAAAGTGTATCTGCAGAGAGCTCCGCTATTTCTGACAGTTCTCTGACAGTTCCTTCACATTTACAGCGGTTGAAACATTGTATCTATTTGTTTCCGAATAAAAACATCTGTATCCTAAATGGAAACAAATAGATACAATGTTTCAACTGCTGTAAATGTGAAGGAACTGTCAGAGAACTGTCAGAAATAGCGGAGCTCTCTGCAGGGACACTTTTTGCCGGCGGATTGGGGAAAATTCGATTCGTGCATCCGAAGTTTGCTAATATTCGGATTCAACGCGAATCAAATTTTTCCTAATATTCGAAACGAATTCCACTTCGCCAGGTTCGATTCGCTCATCTCTAATTCTGAGCTTGGATATGTGATCTGATCCGTTATATCATAGGAGGACCATCCCTATGTTAGTGGCTTTCCTGCATGGCTTTTCCATGAAGGATCTTTCTATTACGACACCTCTAAACCCAATATGCTCTTCTTTATCATGAATGTAAGTGACAGTAAGGAAGTGCCAACAAGAAAGATGGGTTCCAGCAAGGAAGGAGTGCTAAGTCTCAAACTGTTCTCTGACCCCAACAACCATCCTTACAACATTGTTCACATATCTGGTTGATTTATTGTCGAATTCATACAGCATGGATATTCAGTAAAGGCAGCATATACAGCAAGAAATGAAGAAGGAATAGAAAAAGAAAGAGAATGCAACATTTCTGGTGGTTACATTAATTTTTTATGATTTTGCAGATAATTCTCTTTAGCCTGTAGCAACATCACTGAACCAATGTAATCACATACAATTTATGCCGTTTTTTGTTTCATCGTAATAAATAGTGTCAAGTGATGCTCCAGCTGTGGCCATTTGCACTTATATTATGGCTTAATAAAGATCCCAATTAGAACATTCATATAGGTAACTGTGAATAAAATGACCTTTAATTATCCTCGTGGGATGCTGCCTTATCTCCTGGATATGATTTCTGAGCGTTGGAAGGAGAACACTTGTAAAGTCACATCACTTGAAAGGGTCAACTACTATCTTCTGCTTTTACATATAATGGTCCATTTGGAGTAAGAGATGAAAGGAATATTAAACATTTGCTCCAGGGTATCCACACATTGCTAACTAATCCAGATGGTTTAGAATATACTGTATTTTAAAAGAATATTCTGTATTTTTTTTATCAACAAATTAAAAATGCTCTACCAAAAGTAATGCCAGACCAATTTGGAAAACCCAAAAGCAGGTAGGCTTCCTGCTGCTATGATATCAGTCTCTATGGCAGTCCCCAGGTATAAGTAACAGAATGTAACCAATGCATACTGGGATTTTCCACACTTACCTGCCCAATGATGATGTAAGTACCCAGAGGCAGACAGTAAGTTCACATTGGTCTTCATTAGCTTTATCTCTAATACATAACCATGTGTGTTTGCAATGTGATTACACTCAGTGCTGTATTCAGGTTTTGTGCTGCCCTAGGCAACACAAAAAATCTGCAGCCCCCTCTAAGAGAGACTCACCATCACAGTTCTCTGGAATTCCGGCTCCTTTCTCGGAGTCTCACGGACGCTCCCCCGGCTCTTCTGTCCCTCAGAACCTCATCGGTGTAACATCACCACACAGGAACTGGCACAGGACAACCAGTATCCCTTCTTCCCAGGCCATCTTTATTACTGATTGGACCATGACCAAACATTTTCTTGGGTCTCCCTCCTGAGACATACAATAAATAGCAGCTAGACACAAAATCAGTTTACTGCAGCAGATCAGACAGCGACCGTAATTGGTTGCCAGAAGTAATGCATATCATTACTGCTCACTGCCTGGTTGATAGAGATTACAGCACACATTACAGCTCACTGAGTAGTTGTTAGAGGTTACAGTATATAATTTCCACTTGCAGATTGGCTGCTAGAGGTTACTGCACATCATTACCACCTACCCATTGGTTGCTGGGCCTGGGGTAAAGGTGTGATCAGTGAGAGTGACGTGATTGACTGTGTGTTCACCATGTCTTATGTCCACCTTTCAGAGGATCATTGTGATCATAATAAAGATATTGTTTTGCATCCATTTTGATGTACTTTGTACTCTGCTTAGGATTTAGATACCGCTCTTTTTGCCATCTGCTCTAGTCAACTGCTTGGTTTTTGTATTGTTTGTGGTGTACCCCAAGGTTCAGTGTTGGGACCCATACTTTTTAATATATTTATAAATGATATAGGTCTGGGAATAAAAATACTGTTTCAGTCTTTGCAGATGACACCAAGCTATGCAGTGGAATAACATCCTACAGAATTTCTCCAACTTATCAGCTGACCTAAATACACTATTTAATTGGGCAGCTATGTGGCAAATGAGGTTTAATGTTGATAAATGTAAAGTTATGCACTTGGGGGCTAAGAATATGCATGCATCATACATACTAGGGAGAGCACAACTGGGGGAATCAATGGTGGAGAAGGATCTGTGAGTTCCGGTAGATCACAAGCTTAATAATAGCATGCAATGCCAAGCTGCGGTTTCTAAAGCGATCGAAATCCTCTCTTGTACTAAAAAAGAGGTATAAACTCCAGAGAAAGATATATCATTTTACCCCTGTACAAATCATTAGTAATACTTCATCTGGAACATGCAGTTCAGTTTTGGGCACCAATTCACAAAAAGAACATTGGGAATCTGGAGGAAGTGCAGAGAAAGGCAACCAAACTGAAAAGAGGCATGGAGGAGCTCAGCTATGAGGAAAGATTGTAGGAACTGAATGTATTCCCTCTTGAGAAGAGGAGATTAAGGAAAGATATGATCAATATGTGTAAATACATCAGTGGTTCATATAGTGACAAGGGGGTACTCTTTACGTCTAGAGGAAAAGAAATGTAATCTCCAACTAAAGGTTTCTTCACATTAGAAGTTGTGGAAATGTGGAATTGACTCCCTCAAGAGTTGGTTCTGGCCAGGTCAGTAGAAGGATTTTTTTCCCCTGCAGGAGAAAATTGGATCATGCTTTGCTGGGTTTTTTTGCCTTCATCTGGAGAAAATGTGTGTATAGGATTATAACAATTTTTTTTTAATGGTTGAACTAGATGGAATTGTGTCTTTTTTCAGCCAGACTAACTATGTAACTATGACAAATGCAGCCTTGTTTACCTCGCGGCCAATACGCCCCTGGTTACTCTTAAAGTATATTTTTTATGGATAGAGTAGGTCATTTTTTTGGACACTAGGCAAGGTAATGTTAAAACCTTTGACATGCTTCTATTGATGTCTTTTTATTGCTCTCTGTGTCCCCACTGGGGAAATTCACCCCCTTCATTTGTCTTGGTAACCATTATCACCTGGACAGGAAGTGATGGGAAATCCAAAATTCTAAAGTTGTCAATGATTGTGTAGAGATTTCTTCCTTTCGTCTCCTGTTGTATCTTCAGGACAGCAAGTGAAGAAAAATCCCCCCATGGGGACACAAAAGGTAATGGTGTGTTTTAACAAATCCATGCTCTATTCAGAACAAAAACGTTTTGGCTTTAGATACACTTTAAATGAGTTAATGAGTGCCCTCGCTATGGCCTCCTATAATAAAAGTAGATCTAAGAAAAGTCCCATGTAAAAAAAACCATTTTTCTCATGCATCATTGAAATACTGCAAAAAGTAGAATAGCAAGACAGAATTTTTAAAGGTATTACAGAACATTAAAGATTTGCAGTGTAATAGACCCTGTGCACCTGTAGCCTCTAAAATACTCATCTCAAAAATCAAAATGTGAAAAAATCATTTATATTCTCACCTTTGCCTGATCAACCTTAACAACCTAATCAACTTATATTAAGCGCCACAATGGTTAAATGCAGAAAGAGTCACATAGTGCCTGTGTAGTTTGATTATAATATAAATAACAAGTGAACTGAGCAGAAACAAAGGTCAGCTAGTGATAAAAGTGTAAGGCAAGGTGACAGACTTACAGTAGGTACTGGCAAATGCCAAGTTTCTCACTCCCCCATGTCCCATGGGACATTTCATCATGGAGGACAAGACAGAATCTGCTGCAGCAGGCAGTGCATTAATTGAACTGACATTCCTATTTTAGAAAATAGTTTTTGTCAAATGTTAAAGGAAGGTTGGCAACTATTTTAAAACTCTGCATTATCAGTGTTTTGTTCTAGTTTATTAGGCTATGCATAAATTTCCTTACAGAACCCTAGTGTTCTCGTTTGCTACCATTTATTCCTTTATTGTACTTGCACATGCCACATTGCCTGGACAGGAAGTCAGAAGATAGATCCCCAAAAGACAGTCAGCAAATTAAATAAATACATAAACAAAGCTGACATGGGGTTTTATAACTAACCTGTTCTACTAAAACAAATATTACTGTATGAAAACCAAAGGCAGTGATTAAAGTGATAAGTGAATGTCCAAAATTATTGAACGTGAGGATCATAGTATCTCCAAGAAGTGGTCAATCAATATCCGGAGTGGTAGATGGGGTGACTAGTATGAAGTAAATTGCGCACTTACCAGAAGCGCAACTTAATCATGCATTATAGATAAGCTGTATTATCAGGTCAGCCATGGTATCCACTCTGGAAATGGTCAGATTCCTGCTCCCTTCAGGGTCTTCCAAAATGGTATCAGCAACATCGGGTCTCCTTTATGGTGGGCTCTGCGAATGGTGAGGCTCACAAGAGCCCAAAAAAGGATGCCACAATAGTGTAATACTGTTTACCAGAGGAAAGTTTATTCCAAAAAAGGGGGTACAGTGACAAAAGATTCAAAAGACTGACCATGTATCCAAAAGATGGCCACCAGCAGCGGAGTGACATTAGGGTGCTGTAGCTCCTTCCTTACGCGTTTCGTGCAATGGCACTTAGTCATATGGGGTATGCTTACCTTAGCATATGACTAAGTGCCATTGCATGAAATGCATAAAGGAGGAGCTACAGCACCGCCGCTGGAGGCCATCTTTTTGGATACATGGTCAGTCTTTTGAATTCTTTTGTCACTGTACCCCCCTGCGCAGGTCTTGAGAGGAGGAGAACACTCATTCTTGTGATGCTAGTGACACGCCCAAGATGTAGGAGAGCCACTAGATGAGCAAATGGGATCCTATTCAGCTCGATACCATCCCATCCACACTTGGTCCAATTAAAGGGACACAGGCTTTATATGACCTCACTTAACGGTTTAGTTATATATTTGAGGTGAGAGCACAACCGGTGGGGGTGCACAAGTTTTGAAGTGAATTCTGACATTGAAGGTGGATTACGAAGCACTAAATATAAATATTAAAGTGAACACAAGAATTGTGAAGAATAATATATGGCCAATTTTTTGTTATTTTTATAGTGGATTTATGTAAAATTGCACTTATATATAATTTGAGTGAAATTGCACATATTTATGAATTCTATTGGTTAATGTGGAGCATGTCACATTTTTGTAATATATGTAGTAGGCACATTTGTATGAGTATGAGTAGGTGTAAGGTGATCCACTAATTTGTATTTTGGTTTGGCACAAAGTATCTGATATAGAAGTTCACAAGTCTTGATTATAATTTTACAATTAGCACAGGCTCACCAAAATTGGACAAAAGAAGATTGGAAAAACGTTGCCTGGTCTGATGAGACTCAATTGCAGTTGCGACTTTCAGATGGTACGATCAGAATTTGGAGTAAACAACATGAAAGCATGGCTCCATCCTGCCTTGTATCAATGGATTAGGCTGGTGGTGGTGTAATGGTGTGGGGGATATTTTTTTGGCACACTTTGGGCCCCTTAATACCAACTGAGCATTGTTTAACCGCCTCCTGACCACCCTATAGCAGAAATACTGCTACACTGCGGCATGGGTGCACAAAGATACATGATTTTGCATTTCCGGGTAGGGGGCGTGTGCGTGCCCTACTCGCACCACAATTCGCGGCCATGGCTCTCAATCACTGGGTCCCCTGTCGGTGATTACTCGCCGGTGCCCGGTGATTTCCAAGGATCTCCGATGGGGAGGAGAACTATTTGTAAACAAAACAGTTCTCATCCCTGTCAGCTTGCGCACACTGCTTTGCATGGCTGTGCACAGCACAGCCATGCAAAGCAGTGTGCTTACAGTGAAACACAAGCACGGCCCCATAGTAAAATATACCCAGCACACAGTTGACCCTTTGATCGCCCCTCATGTTAACCCCTTCTTATCCAGTGCCGTTAGTACAGTGTCAGTGTTTCTTTTTAGCACTGACCACTGTATTGTTTTCAGAATGCCTGCCGCAGTCTGGATATAAGTCGCTGATCACCGCCATTACTAGTAAAAATAAAAATTCCAGTATATATAGACCGCCATTTGTAAACGCTATAACTTTCACGTAAAACAATTAATTTACACCTGTTGTGATTTTTTTTTTAGCAAAGACATGTAGCAGAATATATTTTGGCCTACATCTATGATGAAATTAGATTTTTAAATTTTTTTACTGGACATGTTTAATAGCAAAAAGTAAAAAATATAGTTTTTTTCTCAAAATTGATGCTTTTTTTTTTTTGAGCACAAAAAATAAAAATGCACAGGTGATCAAATGCCACCAAAAGAAAGCTCAATTCGTGGGAAAAAAATCACGTAAATTTAATTTGGATGCAGGTTTGCATGACCATAATGCAAAAAATGGCCTGGTCAGGCATGGGGTAAATCCTCAGGAGGGCAAGTGGTTAAATGTCACGGCCCACCTGAGTATTGTTGTTGACCATGTCCATCCCTTTATGACTACAGTGCACCCATCTTCTGATGGCTACTTTCAGCAGGATAATGCACCATGTCACAAAGCTCAAATCATCTCGAACATGACAATGAGTTCCCTGTACTCCAATGGCCTCCACAGTCACCAGATCTCAATCCAATAGAGTACGTTTGGGAAGTGGTGGAACAGGAGATTCATATTCCGGATGTGCTGCTGACAAATCTGCAGCAACTGCATGATGCTATCATGTCAATATGGACCAAAGTCTCTGAGGAATGTTTCCAACACCTTGTTGAATTAAGGCAATTCTGAAGGCAAAACGGAGTCCAACCCGGTACTAGCAAGGTGTACCTAATAAAGTGGCCGGTGTGTGCATATTGCATAAAGCTAATGAGCTCATTGCTAGCTCATTTTTGTTCAATAATGGGCATACAGTATACATACTTTCATATCTGTTTACTTTTTTTTTTAATGTTATTTAATTACAACGTATGCTGCAGGTAATAAATAACATTGTGCTGGGTGATGTGCGTCATAAAATATACGAATGCTGAAAGTATTACCAAGTCGCTTTCATAAACAACTCAACCTTGCCATTTGATATACTATAGTGGGGATGAAAGTGGCAAAAAGCTTTTTAAAAATGCGAGAAGAAAAACAGAAAGCAGGGAGCAGGTGCAATCTCGTTGATTCACTTGTACTTCTTTGATCAAACAATAAGAAATGTATCTTGTTTCTTACATCTAAAGAGACTCTTTATTTCTATGTCACAGGTTATGAGTAATATCAAGTTATAAAAAGAATGTGTATTGTAACCATTTCACCTTTGTATTAAGCATCAGAGTATCTACATTTAGATCTAAAAAAAAATATATTAGAGTGCAATGTTTAAACTAAGTGTTTTATTTAATTCAAAGTCCAACTGCAGCTCAAACTTTTTAATTAAAGTATAACTAAAGTCAAAGCTTTTTTTTTCGTTTTGGATACAGAAGAGAAGGAATAGAAACCGTTTCAGGCTTTTTATTGCCACATTAGGGAGAGTCACCCTCTCTTTTTGTTCTGGTGATGGTTATCACTGAGAGTCAAAGTGAAAGCAAATCCCAAATGGAAAGGAGAATTTTCCAAAGGGAACACTAGTTCTGGTGAACTTACTTTGTAGGAATTTTTTCTCACTTAATGTTTTGGCGATGGGACAGGATGTGAATGGAAATGTCCCCAATAGGACACAGATGGCAAAAACTGACGGGTTATAAGCAAGCCGTACTCTATCCAAAATGAAAAGAAGTTTCTCTTTAGTTCTACTTTAATTGTGGATAGAGTAGGGAACGTCTAGGACCTCTGTCACATTTTAATTTATATCTGGAACTCTGGGTAGTTTGCCCCTATTTTTTATTATTATTTTACAGGATTTATAAAGCGTCAATAGTTTTTGCAGCGCTTTACAATATAAAGAAGGACAGTACAATACAGTTCAATAAAGAAGGAATAGGAGGGCCCTGCTCATGGAGCTTACAATCTAAAGGCCTATTATCCAGCTCTTATTCTAGAAAAATAAGTCAGATCCATGAAGGCCTCACCTTGCAACTTAGAGGTCTTAAATGATCTGCTATTGACAGCTTTGTGCCAGATACCACAGCATACCTTCAGAGGTCGAATGGCATCCATGGTCAAGGCTGTTTAGGTGGCAAAATGGGGACCTACTCAAGATTATAAAATTATGACTGACCAGTGTACATGAGGATAAAGACCCATTTCTGTGAGGCCGTATGTATGCGTACACTTGTCGGGAAGGAGATTTTTAATTTTTTTTACATTTAACATTTCTCTATCACACTTTTTTCATTGTTTAATCCAGTGATTGAAGTATAGTTTATTTAGATTTATTGGGTGTTAAACCTTTACATAAAGGAGAAATTAGCTTACATCCTGTATAATGCATTCTAGTTACAATGTCACTGTAGGTGTGGTAATGAATCAGAGACAGCTCAGTGAATAGTCAGTGGATAAAAAAATCACAGATCCTGTGGACAACAGTTACACAATCTGAGTAAAGAGGGTTGATACCCAATAAGCCGAAAAAGAAAGTTGTACTTCAATCACTGGGTAGAAGAACAAAAAAGTGGTGAAAGAGAAATGCTGCTCTATCCTGTAATATCCACAATTCACTTCCCTCTCAATTTAGGTTCTGTTCACATCAACATCAGGTACTTCCACTCCTTTAAAAATTGATCTGCACAGGGATTGCCTGCTTTAACCCTATAATTGTTTTACTACCATGCCACATTTGTGCACATTGCATGTGGTTGCATGTCAACCCCATAGTTGCATTCAGCAGCATGCCATGGCATGTGTACAGATGGGCTGTTCAGGTGGACTGTCAGGAGGCAGTAAACCTGTGGCTCATCCACTGTGTTTTACTGCCCTCTGTCCACACATGTGAATGATGCCATAGGCCCCTTTCACATGGGTGATCTGATCAGGTCCACCTGTCAGTTTTTAAGGTGGATTTGATTGGAAGGTACATGCATTCCTATTAACAGGTAGGTGAAAATGGACTTGTGTTTGTTTACACCTGCCAACCTTTTGGGTCTGATCCGGTCCACTAAAAAAACAGCAGGGGATGCAACCTCTTCCACTTAGGCCAATAGGATCAGAGGGTAGTAAACAGTCAGTAGAGTCCATTTACCAGTGACCAATAGAGCAGAGTGGGCTCTTTCCATGGCCACTGTGCAGAAACTGAGTGGACACAGATGTGTCATCTGCCCGTTCTGCTCCGGTCAGCAGGGGAGCTGAGAGTGGATCCCCTCCTGATCAAAATGGAATCTGCCAAATGGGTGCCTAACTTTGTGTGGGCAGGCCTCTACAACTGTTGTTCTGGGTGTCCTAAGTCTTCTTTAAAGTATGGAATCAAGTTGACAAATTGATATTCAGTGGGTTAATATTAGAAGAAGAGGTACATTTACTCAGTCTAGAAACAAAATGTCAAGTCAAAGGTTTCCCATTGATACAATTCACATCAGGGCCGGGAGAGACAGTTTGGTGCAGCCCTCACACCAAGGTCAGTGGTGGGGCTGAGGTGGCCTTTTTCCAGCAGCAGTGCTATTAACACTGTAACTTCCCCACTACAGCTCAGGCTTGAGAAACATGAAAAATTCTTGAAATGCATTGTCTGGACCTATACTTTTGACACAGCCTGAGCTCCTTTCTCCTGAGATGAAGCAAAGAGACAGAAATGATTGCTTGTCTTGAGATCGTTGAATCTGGTAGTGTCTGGGGAGTTATGCTGATGCTCGTTAAAACACCATCTCAGCCTGCCACTGACCACTGGTGTGATGGCTACACCAAACTGTCCTCCCCTGGCCTAATGTGTGCTGTATCATTGGGATATCTGTGAGTTGCTACTTGTTTTATTTACTGAATAAATGTATCCTTTTTTATTGCACAAGATTTGTGCACTTATGTCCTTCTTCTATTGTTTCAGTAAATGAACACTGGCCATTATCTTAGATCTTCTGAATCGAGTTCACCTTAAACCTGGAAAGACTTTTTTCTTTATGAAAAACTGCTGCCGCCTGAGGACACTGTTCATACAGTACCGTGTGGTTCTTCTGCTGTCTATTTGTTCCCCATGTCATATTGAGTGGGTTTGCTATCCATATCACCTTCTCCAACAACAAGCATGCAGATCATTTCTTTTCTCTTGGATATATTGTGCAATGTGTATATCTGTGTGTGTGTTTGTGCATTTGAGGCAGGTTATATGAGATGGTGAGAGTAGGTATGATGGAGGGGTTACGAGGGCTGGGTGTTCTAGCTGCAGGAGGTAATTGTTGGTATGCCTAGCTTTAGGAGGCAATAGGATGGGTACAGATAGAGTTGAGAAGGATAAGAACACCTTTTGGATTTTTATTGCTGTCTGTGCTTTCATTAGAGAGATTCACCCTCTCTATTTGTCCTGTTTTTCATTATCACCAAAAGTGAAAGAAAATTCCAAATTTTAGGTCATTCCCAGAACAGTAATAGAGGGAAAATCTTCAAATAGGGACATTAGCTCTGGTGACCCTGGTGACAACCAGGGATTCTCTCACTTTGGATGGATTTCCTCTCACTTCCTCTTTTGGCAATGGGACAGGAAGTGAAGGGAAATCTTCCCAGTGGATCATAGACAGCAAAAAAAAGAGCAGGGTTATAGAGATAAGGGTCACTTACTCTATTCAAAAGGAAAAAAATTGGTAATTAATTATACTTTAAGATTTTTTTCTGTTCAAAATATTCTCAAAAGCATGCTTGTAAGCAATGACATTTATAAATCTGAGTTATGCATCTGCATAAGAATAAAACAATAACACAGTAAAATGATTTCAACAGTAAATATAGAAACGATAATTATTAAACAAGAAACCTTTACAGAACCCAGCTCTTAATATATTGTAACTTTGTGACCCACAGCATGACTTACAGTTTCTATGTGGGCAGAATGATGCACACAGTTAACAATATAAAGTATTAACTTCCATCTCAGTAAGCTGCTGATACCAGATCATTAACCATGCTAGATATAGAATAGAAATCACTGATGTAAGTATAGGCTTGAATGTGTTCTAGCAAAGCACATAAAAATAACACAACAGCAAATGCACACAGCTACTTAAAAGCTATAATTTGACTTAATAACATGAAAAAGCAGCTGCAAATTGAGAATGCCAAGTGATACAAGATTTAAAAAACTGGCCAATACAATGAATTTATAATCAAAAGCCCTGAGAAAAAAAAGCACACTTTCATAAGAAAAGTACACTTTCTCATATAAATTGTATTTTTAACATAATGGCATATTATATAGTATTGGACACTCAAAATAACTCTGATTTTTATACATCTTTATATTAACTATCCATATAACATGATCTTATTTTTGTTTTAAACTGCATTTTCTGAACAAAGGACCATTAAAGCATTGGAGAGGTTTGTTTCTCTGTTTAAAAACTTTATTAACTGTGAATGATCAAAAGCACATACTATGTAACTTTCATTGTGTTTTTTCATTGATATGCCTCATTTACTACACAGTTATATTACATACTGTAGAAATGCTATACATTACTATAATTAGCAATAAAATGATATTTAATTATATATAACTATAATGATTGAATCTTTCCAGCCATTTAGAATCACTCTGATTTTTAGATAAACATTCACGCCCTCTAGTGGAAACCAGTTATAAACAGAAGAGTAGTGACTCTCTATAATATGTGTATACCATAACTGTAAATATATTTTGTATAAATAAACTATATAATTTTTTTAAGCTAAAAATATGGTTTGACAATATGCCAACATACTTTTATGCATATGAATGTCATCTCAGTTATGCATATCTAGCATTTAGAAACATAAAAAAGGATTAGGAAAAAAAAATATATAGGAAATTGAATATCCAGAAAAGATTATTTGTTCAACAGTGTAAAAAACATTTTTAAGGAAAAACATTCCAGGAATAAACTTGGAGGATGCCATTGCTGACTTCTCATTCTGCACATCCTTGTTGCAGATTGCCATAAGTATGAAGACAAACAATTCTGACTTAATATGAATTAGAGAAATGAAATTTTAGCTGCCTAATGGCTTCCATCACTATATTTTTGCCTGTCCTGAACTGTACAAAACTGAAAGGGAAGTTAGTAATTTAATGGGACAAAACAAATAAATAGAAACACAAACTAAAAAAAAACCTGTCAAAGTGTTTGAGAAGATAAGGAAAATTAAACCACCATATACACAGTGAAATTCCAATTTAACATAAGCAGCCCTTCACTTTTAAAATGCAAAACATATAAATACCAAAAAAAGAACTGCGCTATAATCAGTGGCCTCAAAACTTCAACATATAATCATGTGCAAAGTATAATATGTGGTGAACAAATAAGTAGGAAAATCCTCTTTTAAAATTTAAATTATGCAGTCCACCTCATGATCCATCGCCCATCTGAATTCAACTCACTTACTTGTTCATTACATAATATAATTGGGACTGTTTATATATGATTATATGTTAAAGTTTCGAAGACACTGATCATGGCATTGTTCTTTTTGTGGTATTTAAAAGCTCTGCTGCAGGATACATGCTTTTCTCTTGTCTCCCAGTCACAGTAGCAGGCACTGCATGGTCGTGAACTGCTGAACATGTAACACGTTAATAATCCAAGAAAAGGGAAAGGTGAGCCGCTCACCCTAAAACCAAACTTCATTTACTGAAGTATAACAAGTCAGCAACAAATGACCTGGTAGAGATATCAGCCCTAATGCATTTTACTCCCAAAGGAGCTTAATCATTTGGGAGGGAACTGCATTAGGGCTGCTTTCTGCACTGGGTCGATTGTTGGTGCATAGCTATGCTTTGATAAATTAGATTGGCTTTTATGGTGAACAGCTTCTCATTCCCTTTTTTAAAATTACTACAGTGTTTTAAAAAACTGATTCAAAATAAAAGCTCAAAGTGAGCAAATTATGATTTTAAAAAATCATTAAATATCTGTTTCTACCCTTCTAAAAAATATGAACAGGTCCCTCTGCAACTAAATGCATGCCAGTGTAGTAACTAAATGAATAAACCTCCCAGTAATGCTATTACTAGGCTACAGCTAGAGGGAGCTCTAATGATTGTAGTGTGACTTCAGGAGTCTCACATCCAACAAGCTCACATTAAACTCAGAATGAGCAAGTGAATACATGTGTTTTCTGTTCTCCTCTTTAAATACAGGTTACTCACACTTTGTTTATTCTATCTTTGTTCAGTTTTGTGTTTGTTCTGACACTTAGATCACCAATAATCCTGTAACACCAGTTAGAGATTATATACCATAACCACCCACGCCAAATGCTATCTTACAATCCTATGAAGGCAGCTGCTATTTCTTATCTTACAAATCTTAATGAGTGTATGCAAACAATAGTGCTTGCTAACTTATAAACAATATGTGCAAACAATACACACAACTTAATTGTGCCCAAAAAACTCCTTAATCATATATAAGTGCAAAGTACAAAATATTCTGTACAGTTGCAAGAAAAAGTATGTGAACCCTTTGGGATTACGTGGAGTTTTGCATGAATTGGGCATAAAATGTGCTCTGAACGTCATCTAAGTCACAACAATAGAAGAACACAGTCTGCTGAACATAATACTACACAAACATTAGATGTTGCCATGGTTTAATTGCACATAACATGTAAACATTCACAGTGCAGGGAGGAAAAAGTATGTGAACCTTTGGACTTAATAACTGGTTGACCCTCCTTTGGCAGCAATAACCTCAACCAAATGTTTCCTGTAGTTGCAGATCAGACCTGCACAATGATCTGGAGTAATTTTGGACAACTCCTCTTCACAAAACTGTTTCAGTGTAGCAATATTCTTGGATGTCTGGTGTGAATCGCTCTCTTAAGGTCATGCCACAGCATTTCAATCGGGTTGAGGTCAGGACTCTGACTGGGCCACTCCAGAAGGCGTATTCTGTGCTGTTGCAGCCATTGTTTTGTTGAATGACTTGTATGCTTTGGGTCATTCTCCTGTTGCATCACCCATTCTCTGCGGAGCTTCAGTTGGTGGACAGATGGTTGTACGTTTTCCTGCAAAATGTCTTGATAAACTCTGGAATTTATTTTCCCATCAATGACAACAATCCGTCCAGGCCCTGAGGCAGCAAAGCAGCCCCAAACCATGATGCTCCCTCCGCCATGTTTTACAGTGGGGATGAGGTTTTGATGTTGGTGTGCTGTGCCTTTTTTTCTCCACACATAGTGTTGTGTGTTCTTCCCAAACAACTCAGTCTTGGTTTCATCTGTCCACAGTATATTTTGCCAGTAGTGCTGTGGAACATCCAGGTGCTCTTTTGCAAACTTCAAACGTGCTGCAATATTCTTTTTGGACAGCAATGGCTTCCTCCTTGGTGTCCTCCCATGTACTCCATTCTTGTTTAATGTTTTCCTTATTGTAGATGTGTCAACAAAAATGTTAGCATGTGCCAGAGATTTCTGTAGGTCTTTATCTGACACTCTGGGATTATTCTTTACCTCATGCAGCATTCTCGCTGTGCTCTTGCAGTCATTTTTACAGGACGACAACGCCTAGGGAGAGTAGCAACAGTGCTAAACTTTCTCCATTTGTAGACAGTCTGTCTTACCATGGACACATGAACATCAAGGCTTTTGGAGATACTTTTGTAACCCTTTCCAGCTTCATGCAAGTCAACAATTCTTGATCGTAGGTCTTCTGAGAGCTCTTTTCTGCGAGGCATGGTTCACATCAGACAGTGCTTCTTGAAACCAGTAAACCCAAAACAGGTGTGTGTTTTTTAAGGGCAAGACAGCTGTCAGCAACAAATCCAATATCATCACACTGATTGGAGTCAAGGTTGGCTCACTCCTGGCTCCAATTAGCTCTGGGAGAAGTCATTAAGCTAGGGCCTCACATACTTTTTCCTCCCTGCACTGTAAATGTTTACATGTTATGTGCAATTAAACCATGGCAACATCTAATGTTTGTGCAGTATTATGTTCAGCGGACTGTGTTCTTCTATTGTTGTGACTTAGATGACATTCAGAGCACATTTTATGCCCAATTCATGCAAAACTCCACATAATCCCAAGGGGTTCACATACTTTTTCTTGCAACTGTATATCACAGTTAGCTAGGGGGAGCTAGCTAATTATTTTTTAAGCTATAAGGCTGAGTAGCAGCCTGGGTGATAGTCAGAGGGGTCAAATTTGGGTCAGGGCTGAGATGCTCTGCAGATCAGCCCTCTGATACCTCCCCTTGATCTAGAGACTTGTAGAAGTCTCTAGAATTGAGTGGGCGAGGGTGAAGAGGTAGCTGGTCTGCACTCTTGAGGGATCCTGGCCAGTCCCCAGGCAGGAGGCTTGGCATGGGGTCAGGACAGCCCTTATAAGTGACTGAGCCTGCTCATAGGCAGGAAGGTTCTGGTGGAAGATGTAGAGAAGACTGAGATGCTAAGACCTGAGAGGGGGCTCAGTGGGAAGAGGCATACCTCCAGGCAGAGTTGCTGGAAAGGAGGATCACTCAACCTCAGGAGTCCCCTGAGAGAGGACCACCTGTGCAGCAGGGAAGGAGCCAATCCAGCAGAAGACCTGATGGCAGCCACCAACCTAACAAAAACACAGGAGAGGAAGAGTGAGTATTCCTACACCCCCTGGGCCAGTTAATGGGAGAGGAGCATTCTGGTGGGAAAACCTGACTAGCTCTTTACCCAGGACTGTTTCAACTTAAAGTGGCAGGCACTGGATCCCCTTGCCCAGGGATTTCCTCCAGATAGCTCTAGGAGAAGAGGATTCATTTGGGGTCTGGTGTGGTATACCAGGAGAGGCTGGAGATCTCTCCAAGAAAGAACTTTTGCTGTAAAGAAACTTTTACATAGTTGCCAGGAAGTTGTCCTCAGTTTACTGTTCCTCGGGCATCCTATACACCTCTACCCTATCCAAGTTCAATACCCCTAATAAATCTAAAACAAAACAAGCTCAAGGACTGTATATTGTCTACTGTATGCAAGCTGGAATGCAAGTCTGAGAAAATGTGTGTTGCCTGGCTATGTAGGACCATCGGGGGGCCCAAAACTTCAGCAACATCTAAGGGGGTAGTGCTAAATGTGAAAAGTGATCTTAATAGATTAAATAGAAGTGTTGTATCCACCGATGCCACCAATTACTATTCCACCACATATGACTGTGAACACTCTGCACTCACGGGATCGTTATACAACAAGGAAAGTCATATTGTGCTTTATGGTCACCGAAGGACCTGGTTGGATCTTCTGCTTGGCACCCCATTTTGCTGCCTCCCCCTCATCAACACGCAAGACCGCTACTTCACTGGCTCAAATGGCATAAAATAAAAAAAGTAAAGAGAAATCCTCTCATAGTGTGAAAAGCATTTGTATTATTAAAAAATAGGTTGTATATAAAAAAAAGTTTTGCCCATAAAAATGCAGATGCAAGCAATCTTTCTTCCGATCCCACGCAACTGCCGACTACCCAGCGTGTGTTGCATGCTAGACTGGAAGTGATGCATTGACGCGTTTCTTCATCAATACGTGATGTCTTCAGAAGCTGCTTCTGAAGACGTCACATATTGATAATAATAACATTAAAATTACAATTATGATTTACAATAACATGACTTACAATGAGCACTGACCTCATAGCAGGCATGTTTTACTTGTGCTTTACAAGCATTACTATTGTTTCTTGAATAAGGTGCTTTAACCTACAATATCTGGAAGTTTAAATGTACCTTAAAAAGATATCACAGCAGCTGTTGAAATGGCTGGAGAGCCAATTAGATGCTGTGTTGTGTTTTCGAGCAACTGGAGCTCTTCCTGTGTGTTGTAATAAGTAGCACTTGTATCTGACTATCATTCTGGAACACTCTGCTCAACTCTAATATAAGTTAATAAAGATCTGTTAGGGGTATGAAACATTTATGATATATTGTTTTTTTAATTGAATGTTGGCAATTGAACGAAGCTATCTGTCAAATAATTGTGGTTTGGTATCACTACTGTCTCTCTCAGTAGATTAAACTTTAAAGGAAACTATAGTATAACAGTTTGGAGTCATTTATATATTAGTTATTTTTTTATTTTACATTTTTTAAAAACTGATGTATTAAAACCTTCTGTAATATGCAATGCATGCTTTTCAAATAAACATTTAATAGATGACAAATGATTCCCAGAGAACTATCGGTTATTTAAAAACAAATAGCACAACAGTAGTTATAACCAGTCAGGCGGGCTGTCTCTCATTGAAACCCGATGGTTGTGTGAGAGGGGGACAAGACATCCCTCTAAATAATCCACTTTTGGGAATTCTGAAGTTACTGACATTTGTACATGATAGGCTTCCTACAAAATAGAAGCAAAGGAGATATGAGAAAACATGAGAAAAGTCTAAAGTTCCATTTGCTGTGTCAAAAAAAGAAATAAACGAGGGGCATTCAAGTCAAACCGGGACTTGAATTTATGTAATAAAATAACAAATTTCACGGAGTAAAAACTGCATTTATTTTTCAACATACTCCCCTGCTACATTTATACACTTATCCCAGCATTTAACTAATGCCTGGAAAGTTTCAGCATATAAAGATTTGTCAGTACACCTGAACCATCCTAGGACAGCCTGCTTCATTTTGTCATCATTGTGTTCACTCTTCCCACAGAAAGATTCATCTCTTGTGCAATTTCACAACAGACTATGTATCAATTATCCAGAATCAGGTGTTTCCCGCACTGAATGTTCACAGGAATGACTGCTGTGGGATGGGAACCACCACGGCTGGGATAGTCACTGATGGACATACGGCCATCTTTGAAACATTTTCACCATTCAAATGTCTTACTGCGGCTGAGCATCTCATCACCGCACTGTACTTGAAACTGTGGGTTTTACGCATTCGTTCATAAGAAACTTCATCACCACACGCTGTTCCATGGATGCACTAACGCTGTTGTCTGCCATATTGGTTAACGGTCTCTGGACTGGCCCCCTATCAGTAATAGGACACACTTGCCACTTACTGCTGCATGTAGTACCACCACGCTAGCATCCTTTTTTATACCTTTAAAATTAATAGTCCCGGTTTGACTAGAACGCTCCTAGTAATATAATATATTTATAGTGTCAATAAACCCATAATGTAAAAAACTCTGCACCCTGTGGACACTGACTAATAGTTTAGACTTGCTTTAGATGACACATGCAGCATATGTCATTAGCTTGCAGGAGGCTCCACCCATTGATCTTTCCCTGAGGACATTGACATTGCTTCAATTCCAGGGGAATTGTTTCTCTGCCTACAGTAGCATCCAATCAGCAAATTAGCATTCTTTAAATTAATGGACATTCCTTTCTTTAAAAATCTCAGTGTGTAGGAGCGCATGCCATGTTAAATGTTGGACTGGGGTAGGATAGTGACTGCTGTAACAATTAATTATCGGTTCTATATATATATATCTGTTCTATGCGGTGATTGATTCTCACCTCCTTTGCCTTTCTGTGATCAGAGAATCAATCATCTTTTATGACTTTGGCCTGTGTCTGTGTCTGGATTTGACCAATTCCCCCCCCCCAAATTCATGTGATCCTTATCAGTTCCTAATTGGGGCAGAGAAGAGTTGCTATTTTGATCATCTCCCTATAAATTTAGACCAGCTTATGGGGGAGGTCACAAATGGGGGTACAGTCACAGATGGGGGGCATTGTCCTGTGTGAGTGCATGTTCTGCTGGAGTGCAAGTTTGATTCTCACTCCATCTTCATTTTAAAATGCCCCCTCTACGCCTCCTTTTCATATTACTATCCTCTGCTCTCAAAATCTTCTTTCTTTACCCCTCTGCTCTACCCAAAAGCTTATACATATAACCCTCACTTCTACCATCTCCTTACTACTGCTCTCATCACCTCCTGCTAATACTTTACTCACCTGCTGACCCAAACACCAGGACAGGAAGGTATGTGCATTTATATACATCACGTTTCCACCTTCCTTTCCTCACCCTCCTTCTTCTCTTAAACTCTGGGGATATCTCCCCAAACCTTGGTCCTCCAGTATCTCACCCCCACATCAGGCACACTCCTTTCTCTGGGTATAGCCACAATCCACTCAATTTAATCTCAATTCCCATGCTCCTAAAAACCACCCTCCCTTTTTCATGTGCACTCTGGAATGCCCACTCTGTCTGTAATAAGCTCACCTCTGTCCATGACCTTTTTATCTCCCACTTAATTAACCTAGTAGCAATTACAGAAACCTGGCTTCCAGCATCAGATTCTGCTTCTCCCAAATCACTTTCCTATGGAGGCCTTCTCTGGACCCACTCACCCAGACCCAGTGGTCAGAAAGGAGGTAGAGTTGGTTTTCTTCTATCCCTACTGAGCACCTTTAAGTCCTCTCTAACCCTCTCTCTCTATCCTTCTCTTCTTTCGAGGCTTACTGCATTCGGCTGTTTTCTCCCATTTCTCTGAGGATTGCCGTGATCTACTGGCCTCCTGGAGCAATGTCGCTCTTTCTTGATGACTTCTCTGCTTGGCTACCCTACTTTCTCTCCTCTGAAATACCCAGTATCATTCTTGAAGATTTTAACATCCCCATTAATGTGAGCAACCCAGCTACATCCCAACTCTTCAACCTAACCTCATCCTTTGCCTTAACACAATGAATACAGTCCTCAACTCACTCTGATGAGAATACATTAGACCTTGTTTTCTCGCATCTTTGCACTCCCTACAACCTCACAAACACCCCCTTTCCTCACTCTGATCACAATCTCATCACCTTTACAGTGTCCTTGTCTTCAAACACTTATCCCTCCAAGCAGCAAACACTTACCCGCAGAAATCTTCACAACTTAAACGCTTCTTTTTTCCACTCTGCAATTGACCACCTCTATGACAGTATCTCTCTCCTGTCCTGCCCTGACCTGGCCACTGCTGTCTACAACAGTTTGCTTTCATCCACACTAGACTCACTTGCTCCTCTAACTGCACGAAGTATCAGGCCCCGACCATTACAACTGGCAGACTGACAACATCAGAAATCTTAAGCGACATAGTCGTGCACTGGAGCAATTGTAATGTAAAACCACTTCTCAGCAAGCATTCACCCTATATAAATCTGTTTTTTTAACATACAATTCCTCCCTCCATGCTGCCAAACAAGCCTACTTTGTCACTCTTATTAATACCTTGCCATCCAGTTTTCATCATCTCTTTTCTACTTCTAACTCTCTACTTTCTCCACCTCCACCTTCACCCAGTAATTCACTCACTGCTTATGAGATTGCAAATCATTTCAAAAACAAGATTAATGCAATTTGTAGGGGCATCTCTGCTACACAGACATCAATCCCACTTAGCATAACTTATACTAAACCTCCCTCAACACTTTCCTCTTTTGACCTTGCTACAACTGAAGAGGTCACTAAAGTTTTCTTAGACGCCCGTCTCACCATGTGCCCCCTGGGTTCTGTCCCCTCTCAACTACTACTGTCACCCTCTTCCTCTGTCCTATGCTCCCTCACTCACATCTCCAATCTCTCCCTCTCTAATGACGCCTTCCCCACCCCTCTAAAGCATGCACAGATCACTCCCATACTGAAAAAACTCTGGTTGCACCCCACCAACCTGAACAACTTAAGACCCGTTTACCTCTAAACTCTTAGAACACTTAGTCTATATTCGCCTGAGCTCCTACCACACTGACAACAACCTTCTTGACTCTTTATGGTCTGGCTTTCGCTTACGACACTGCACTGAAACTGTTATGAATATAAGTACGGTATCACCTACCACTAAACTACCCAAAATACCCTTTCACATACTAGAAAAAACGTTCACCCTTGAAAGTGCAAATCATCACACAGAAATCTTGCTCAAACTTTTTATTAACAGTAAAACCAATGTAACAGGGGCAGAGAGACATCATCAATATACAACAGAAATTGTACTGATAACATAATGTTGGGAATAGACAACACAATGACAGTGTCATAATAATGAGAACGAAAAAATATATCGCAAAAACAATGCAAAGTTTCTAATGATAGTAAAAAGTTGGGGGTTGTCAACGATGGATTCATATTTTCGATCAGTTAGGATAATGACTCACTGGAACGTTGTGGAAGATTAAGGGGCTTTAGAGGAGGGTAGAAGAGGGGGTAGGTGAGGACAAGGGGGAGAAAGAGGGTAACAGCAGTGACTCCATGAGCGGTAATGAGGAGCATGGTAACAGGCGGGCATCATATAGGGTGGGCCGATAACAATGTCCAAGGCACTCTGTACGAAAATCAAGGAAGAAGAAGGGATTCGTCAAAATTAGGTGGGAGAAAACATTCTACCCAGGGGCTCCAAACATTTAAGAATTTAGGGATTGTGTCAAGAATCGTGGCTTCCACCTTTGCGTGTATCATAGCTTGCGTATTCTAGATTTAACAGCTGTGATGTTTAAGGTGGGGGATTTCCAGGATTTCGCTATGACCTGCTTGGCCGCCGTAGTGACATGCAGAAGAAGTTTGAATTCTGAATTGGTAATACCCGGAGGGCGTTGATTGAGTAGGGCTGTGGCTGGATTGGGTTGTAACTTGGTGGCACTGAGTGCGGATAATATATGGAAGATTTCAATCCAGAAAGCTTGAGTGACTGGACAATCCCACCATATGTGGAAATGTGTACCTAGGTCTGTACAGCCTCTAAAATAATTGGGTGAGTAGTTAGGAGTATACTTTGCAATTCTCGCTGGGACCAAATACCATCGCGTTAAAACTTTATAATTGGTTTCCAGTGCAACAATGTTCTGAGATGACGATTTTGTATTGGCCCAAATGTGTTCCCTCTCCAAAAGGTCTAATTGCCTACATAAGTCTGTTTCCCATCTATGGGTGTATGGAGGAAGGGGTGTTGTGACCGTAGTTGTGAGGTGGGAGTATAAGCACGAGATGAGGCCCCGTCTGTGTGGGTCTTTGCAACATGCCCGTTCGAAGGGAGACAAGGTGTTGGGTTGGCTTGTTGTTGTAGCGTAGGGGGCATAGAAGTGACGTAGTTGTAAGTATTTAAATATTTCGGAAGCAGAGAGGCTATACGTTTCCTGTAGCGAGGCAAAGGATTTAAACTTATTTCTCTGTAGGAAGTGGTGTATACGGATCAGGTTAGCAGAGGTCCATGCTTTAAATGAGAGGAGCGCCTGCCAAGCCGGGGGAAAGGCTGGGTTTCGAAGGAACGAAAGCAGGGGGTTGTGAGGATATTGGAGGAGATAGCGGGTTTTTAGTTTATCCCATAATGATAGGAAGTGGGAGGTGATGGGGTTTGTTATTGAGCGGCGATCCATTGGCCTTAACCAGAGTAAGTTAGCTGTAGAAAGGGGCTCACTCTCAACCGCTTCAAGAACCACCTATTGGGGAATTTCGAAAGTCGCGTGATATTTTGGAAGCTGTGCTAAGTGCGCTGCTTGATAATATTTACCAATATCAGGGAGTCCTAGACCTCCATTAAGCTTGGAACAATATAAGGTGGAGCGAGGTATACGGGGACGGACCTTGCCCCAAACGTAGGAGAAAATACGGCGCTGTAGTATGCGAAGGTAATGGGAAGGTACGGGGATTGGGAGGACTCTGAACAGGTATAAAATTTTCGGGAGGATTGACATCTTTACAACTGCAATTCTACCTAGCCATGCAAGGGGCAGGGAGGACCACTTGGTCAGTAGAGCAGAGAGGTGAGTTAACATCGGAGTGTAGTTAGCTGCATAGAGATCAGACAGATTGGGGGTCAATTTGATTCCCAGGAACGGGATGTGGTGCTGCGACCAGGGAAATGGTAGAATCTGTTTCAGATGGGCTAGTTCCTTAGGGGGTAGGGAGATGTTGAGTGCCATCGATTTGTTGGGATTTATTACAAGGCCGGAAAGCAAGCCAAACTCCTGGAAAAGCCGGAGTAGAGGAGGAGAGGAAGTCAAGGGAGACGTGAGAAAAAGTAAAACGTCATCTGCAAAAAGACATAGCTTATGATGCGTGCCATGTAACTCAAGTCCCCAGACATCTGGATTAGCTCTTATTAAAAGGGCCAGAGGTTTTATGGCCAGGGCAAAGAGCAAAGGGGACAAAGGACAACCCTGTCTCGTGCCGCGGGAGATTGGAAACCGAGCCGACCTGTGTCCCAGATACCCAATCCTGGCCGAGGGCTCTCGATAAAGCGAGTGGATCCAGGATAAAAAGTGTGGGCCTAGACCCCAGCGATGCAAAACGTAATAGAGGTATGGCCATGAGACTGTATCGAATGCTTTCCGGATGTCCAGGGACAAGAAACAGGTAGGAATGTTTCGAGATTTAGCTATACTTGCCAGAAGTGATGCACGTCTGACATTATCTCCGGCCTGTCGAGTCGGAATAAAGCCCACTTGGTCGTTATGAATAATCGACATCATACACGAGTTAAGGCGCGTGGAAAGGATTTTTGCCAGCAGTTTGATGTCAATATTGAGGAGAGAGATTGGTCTATAATTGGACCACTGCGTGTCATCCGAATTTGGTTTTGGGATCATCGAGATGTTTGCTTGGACTGTTTCATAGTTGAAGGTATGACCAGATAGTAAAGCATTAAAGGCATTGGTGAGGATGGGTGTGAGGAGATGACTGAACTTTTTGTAGTAAGTGGCTGAGAAACCGTCAGGTCCCGGGCGCTTGCGAGAGCGTTCTAGGGCTTCACGATTGGCCGGTGTGGGGGTCGCTTGAAAGGCTTGATGGGAGTGGTCATAGGTTTGTTCTAGAGTAAGAAGCTGTTGTGTTTTTGATTTACTCAAAAAGGACGCCTTGCTAATGCAGAATCCTCGTATCACCGGCTTATGTGTGTAGTGGATTGTGATAGACAGTCCACGTTTTATTAGATGATCAGTAAAATGACAATTTTATAGTCTTGCTACTGTCTGTTTCTTGCTCTTTAAATTCCTTACTCTCTTAAGTAAACAATCAGATATAGGTTGACAGAACAATGATGATAATTAAGATGGCGCCTTCATCCGAAGTCTCACCCTAGGTGACTCATAAGGAGAAAAGTATCTTTTAATGTAAACAACCCCCATAAAAGGGAATGAGTCTTTTTGGGGAAAATGATTGGAAGATATCAACACGGATGGAAAAACACGCAGAAACCCAGTGGACTTTTCACCCAATCAATGTATATGCTTTGCCTGCATCATAAGCCCTATTATTATTATTATTATTATACAGAAACGATACTGTTAGTTCCTCAATAAAACAGAATTTTAGGAAGTTGGCAAACTGCGAAGTGTCAGTGTATTACTTCCACGTGCACGTATTCTCATATTAATTTGGCTCACTGGTAGATCACGGTAAATGGTCTGTAAGTGACCGAGTCCAAAACATTTTGGAGCACCAAAGAGTGGGGCCCGGGTTTTCTGAACACTGGACCAGCCGTCCGAGAGTGGACGAGGGGGACTGTGGAGCATTCCAGACTCGGAGACTGATCACCTCCTAAAGCGGTAAGTGAATTTTTATGTTTAATAATTCCTTACCTGCGTAGTCTGGAATTGCCCAGCGGGACTACTCACCCGTCTGGCTGTCCGTTGGTCAGCAGCAAAGGACAGGTACTTGCCTGGGGCTCCTTTGAACCCACCTGTCAGTGTAACGTCATCTACCAGTGTGATATGTCTTGTCTTTTGTGTTGTCTGTGTGTACCAGTGTGATTGGTTGGGTTGTTGTTGATGCGCCTGTGAGGGAGGGGAGAATTACGGCAAAATATTCCTCGTCAGGAGTGGACAGGATACACCTTGATTTGAGAGAGGGTTGCGGGAACTCGCAGTCGCAGTCATGGTGACACGAGGGGAACTGAACTCGCAGTCGCAGTCATGGCGACACGAGGGGACTCGCAGTTGCAGAAATGGTGACACGAGGGAGAAAAACCACAGCCAGGGATTGGTCTTGTGGGGGGAAGAAAAAAAACATTTTACTCCCGACATGCGTGTCTGAAATACTTTGTCATGATCACACTGTGTATGTGGATTAATGTTTGGTGTACACGAAAAAGTGAGGATTGGTGAAAGTAGTACAGTGACGTTCGTATCGTAGCTCCTGATATATTGGTTTACAGGGTTAATGTACATTATTCTCAGTGTAGCTGAAAAATAGGGAAGTTACTGGTGGACGAGAAGCAGGGGGGGAAATGCTGCGCGGGTTCTGCTTAAACTGTCTCACGACACAGCACTTTCAGAACAGAGTGACGGCTTTGGGGACCACCTTAGGGTCCCCGGGAGGGAAGTAAAACAAAATGGGACAGAAACTTATAAAGCCAGAGAACAGTTCGTTTGCTTGTGAACTGGTGGAGGAGAAAGAGGGACCAGAGTATGTAAAAAAGTTGAGAAAGTTAAACAAGCTGGGTGGAACATGTAAGAATGGTGGGAGGTTGCAGGCGGAGGACTGGAGAAAGCTGTGTAAAGAGAAGAAAGGGCTTCTAATGAAGCATAACATGTTAAAAACAGCAGAAACTTGGTTTAATGTGGCCTGCGCCCTACATCAGGAAGGGTGGGTGGAGCAAAAACTGAATCAGGACGGGGGAGTTGTATATGTATATTACAGGAAAGGAGACATGCCCGGCAAGGCGCCACCCCCCTATGATGATGGCCCGTCCTGGAGGTGCGAGGCATGTGGAAATACAGGAAGGCCCCACCCCGAGAGTCCAGATTTTTGCATACCGTATAGTCAGAACCTCCGGATATGTAAGGGGTGTTCAGTTAAGAATCTGGGGTGGGAGGAGATTTGCAAGGGATGTGACCGGAAGCTGACTATGCAACATCCGATGCTTCCAACTCAGTCACCTCCATTTCCGCCTCCGGCCCCGCCCCTTCCGCTTCCGCCCTCTTCAAAGATGGCGGCGCCCAGTGAGGCCACCGGAAGCCATGTTGACTCTGGGCTTAGTACACCGATACACCATACACACCTCATACCAGCTGCCCCCCTTTGCCCAGTGCTTACTGTCTCTGGCTCCCAACCACCTTCGGCCCTCCACACACCCCTAATGCCTGTAGTACCACCACCACCAAAACAAACAGAGGCTTCAGACCAAGTTGAACTGAAGACATCCACAGAATGGCCGGGCTGGAATTTTACAGATGTGGTAACCCCTACCTCTCTGCCAGACAGAAGAGGATGGGCTCAAGAAAAGACAGTGGCCGCGGCAGTCCGCCAGGGTACCCGAGAGGATGATGCTGTTTCCATTTGTTCCCAACGGAATGATCCGTTCTTAGAAGGCCATGGTCCAGAAAGCAAACCACTCGTTCAACTTCCCCCAACCACACAACCCCATCGTCAAAAATTATCTATGTATGAGTCTGGAATGGGAGCAGACTCAGCACCTCATCCCTTTTCTTCCACTTACCACAATCCTGTCTATCGCCCCCAAGGATCTGAAGAAGACCATCCCCGCCCGGTGCCCAACCTACCTGATGCTCCTATCATGTATGTGGCCTTCACTCCATCCCAAGCCTCCGCACTAGTCACAACTCTCCCGGACCCGAAGAAACACCCGATGCCTTTTTACCGGCGCATAGCCCAGATCCACAAGACCTATTCCACAGCTTGGAGGGACCTAGTGAGTCTGTGTGAGATCAAGGCTGGAGATGCATATTGGCCTATAATGGAAAAGGACCTCACCAGAGTAAGGCCAAATGAGGACACCACGCAGACTGGCAAACCAGGCCACCACATTGCGGACATTACCCAAGACAAGACTGAGTCGGTGGAAAAGTTCCATACCAGACTAACACAGGTGTTTACAGACCTGGGATTCAGTGTCCATAACAAGGTACATACTCAAATGCTGGCCTCTGCATTTGTATCAGGACTAAAGGAGTCTGTTTGCAAGGGTTTGATAGTGGCAAAGGGTCTGGAGACCGCCCAGGTGGCCCGAAAGCCGACACCATTCATGTTGTCAGCTAGAGAGCAGGTCCCCAGAAGAAACCCACTTGTTTGTTTCAACTGTGAAAAACCAGGACATTTCAGAAGGGAATGCAGAGCTCCCAGACGTCCACGGTGACCCAATGACTACAACTCAGGGTGGGAAGAGTCTGCAATGCCACCTGGCTGAACAGGGCTGCAAGGTTTCAAAGGACAAGTTACAGTGGTGCCAAACTTCTGTCATTTTCTTGGGACATTGCATTTCCTAAGCCACTTGTCACCTCATGCCAGATAGAGTATGGGCTATCCAGAATGTCCCAATATCTCAGGGACCAAAAGCCCTGCATGTTTTCCTAGGGTTGGTTTCCTATTGTCGTTCCTGGATCCCAGAAGCCTCCATCTTGATGCAATCCCTTTATGATGCCCTGAAATCTGAACCCTTCTTCCTGACAGAAAAAGCTCTACTTGACTTCCATCGCCTGAGAAAGGCCATTTCCACTGCACCTGCATTAGGCCTATCGGATTACGATGAGCCCTTCAAATTTTTTGTGGCTGAGAGGCAGGGTCATGCAACCGGAGTCCTGGTACAACGCTACGGAGGTCACCTCCGGTCTCTAGGCTATTATTCCGGCAGGCTGGACCCAGTTGCACGGGGTGGTCCCTCTTGTCTGAGGGCTGTTTTTTCTGTCCATATTCTCCTGGATAAGACGGCAGATTTGGTCTTAGGACATCCACTCACACTTCTGGCCCCCCATGACATTACCGCAATATTGAACCAAACCCAACCCAAACATCTATCTGCTGCCAGGCATCTGCGACTGCAAGGCTCCCTCCTTTTACCTGATCATGTCACCCTGGTCAGATGCACCCAGATAAACCCTGCAACTCTTCTCCCTCTTCCAGGGGGGGGGGGGGTAGAAGAAACAGAAGAAGACACCGTAGACATGGCACCAGAGGATGTGGTACATGACTGTTTGGAACTTATGCAGGCAGAAACTACACACCTACCAACAGTCCATGATATGCCCCTATCAAATCCTGACCTAATACTCTTTGTGGATGGATCCCGCTTTGCAGATAATGCTGGCACCTACCACACTGGATATGCTGTGACTACCGACACAATGGTACTGCAAGCTAGACCTCTTCCACCTTTTATGTCTGCACAAGAGGCTGAACTAAGGGCCCTCACCAAAGCCTGTGAATTAACAAAAGGAAAGACAGCTAACATTTACACGGACTCCAGATATGCACGGGGGGTTGCACTTGATTTTGGCCTAATCTGGAAAATGAGGGGCTTTCTCACGGCAGCTGGGACTCCTGTAAAGCATGGAAAGGCGATCAACCGCCTTATGGAAGCACTCTTACTACCAGCCCAAGTGGCCATACTGAAGGTGAAGGCCCACGGTAAATTGACCACTATGGAAGCAAAAGGAAATCATCTGGCAGACATGGCTGCTAAGCAAGCTGCGGTCAGGGAGCAGGAAGAGGATGAAGAGATGTGCAGTGAGGTGATGCCTGTGTTAATTTATCAGCCCAAGGACAACCAACTCCAGGAAGCCCAGGATAACGCTTCAGAAGAAGAAAGAAAGGAATGGATACAGAAAGGAGCAGTTAAGGACAAAGGATTGTGGGTGGTGGGGAAGAAGGTTTTGCTTCCCAGATCCTTATATCCGGCAACAGTGCAGTGGGCACATGGGGCGTCACACCTGTCCAAGATGCTAATGAACTCTTTGATCAATAAGTACTACGTGGCACCCGGAATTACGGCTTACACAGACAGATTCTGTAAGTCTTGTGTTGTATGTGCCAAGTGCAATCCTGGAAGACCTGAGAAACCTCCAAGCAAACATCTGGCCAGGGCACTATATCCATTTCAGAGGATCCAGTTAGATCATATCCAGATGCCAAAAAGTGGACGATTTGAATATGCCCTAGTGGTGGTGGATATGTTCTCAGGATGGCCAGAGGCATTCGCAGTAACCAACCAGACGGCAAGAACCACTGCCAAGAAGCTGCTCATGGAGATAGTCTGCAGATATGGAGTGCCCGAGGTGGTTGAAAGCGATCAGGGACCGGCTTTTACTGCCAATGTCACAAAAGAGATCTGGGGGGGCTCTGGGGGTCACACTTGCGTTTCACACACCCTATCTTTCCCAGAGTAGTGGGAAGGTAGAACGCCTGAATGGGGTCCTGAAGTCAAGAATGTTAAAAATGGCCCAAGAGGTAGGCATGGGATGGCCGGACAGCTTGCCTATTGCTCTTTTCAGTGTTAGATACACACCAAGGGAAAGTCATGGGTTGTCTCCCTATGAGATTTTGTTTGGGTCCGCCCCTAGACTGGGTACCTACTATCCTCAACAATTACAATTGCAGTCTGACTCATTGACAAAGTATGTGATATCTTTGACACGTGTGTTGAATAATATCCATGTGCAAGTATTCTCCTCCATTCCAGATCCTGAGGCGGACATAGGAACACACACTTTACAACCTGGAGACTGGGTCTTGGTCAAAATGTTTCTGCGAAAACATACATTGGAACCCAGATATGACGGTCCTTTCCAGGTGTTCCTGGTGACTGCCACTTCAGTGAAGTTGGAGGGAAAGTCTACCTGGATACACGCCTCACATTGCAGGAAGGTTCCAGCTCCAGAGGACGAGGCCCTGTCCGTGTCACCCACACCACAATGATTGTGTTGCATATCCTTTTTTGGTGGAAATGGGAGGGGGCAAACAGGTGGCCATCACTCACAAGGGTGACTCCACCCAGTTTTGGTATAATTCATCCAACACACAAGTAGCAACATTTTTCTTCAATCATAGCCCGTGCAAGAACACACCTGTCCCCATTGCCTCCACAATATATATATGTGTTACAGATAATTATTGGGGAGCAGATTGTGGCTACCGGGGATCAGTGGGATGGAACACGAGACCGGTTTGGGGGTATAAGCCACAAAGTGCAGTAGAGTGGAAAGACCGGTATGGAAAATCTCTAATTTCCCGAATGACACTCACTTACCACCCCTAAGGTAGATAGGTGATCCACAAAAATGAACAAGCAATTCACTGTAGCCATCCCCCTTACTCTGACCATAGAGAACCCCAGTCCGGGAGATCAGGGAACTTACCTTCTAGGGGTGTTATACCCCGGAGGTGGCACAATCCACCATTGTGAGTTCCAACTGAAAGATATACACCTTTCAAAAGAGTGGTTGGCCCCCCTTAATCATTCTCTCCCTTCTCCCAATCCCTTGATGCCTAAATTTCAGCAGTTGGGAGAAATGGTGGCTCTGGCAAACCCATCCTTTGAGAACACTATGGCAGAAGAGAGAGGATTCTCAGACATTAACTTGTGGTTAGAATGGATGAGGTATAATGCCAACTCTCATAATAGGTCTAACTGTTATGTGTGTGGTCATGCCAGACCACATCTGGGGATGGTGCCACTAACCCTACCAGATTCCATAGAGGAGTGTATCTTAAGCCTGTATACTAACATCTCTACGAACCAGTCTTTATGTGAGGACTGGAAGAAGCGTTACCCCCTAGTCCAAGGAGACGAAAAGGCCCCAAATGGTTTAACTATATATCCCGGTAATTATACCTGCTATGCCAATTACGAGGGAGGAAGGTTCCTGGGGAATTTCACAAAGGGATTCTGCGCTGCTTATAGCACAGCCCAGTCAAATTTAACTCAGAATCAAGTTATGTCGTTGAGGGATATATTCTGGATCTATGGTGATCAGAAGATTAAGACCCGACTGACGGGGAAGTGGAGAGGGGAATGCACCCTTGCCAAGGCCATAATGCCACTGCATATACCCCCCCCATGCAACCAAGCACAAACAAAGTGCCCCACAAGGGAGTTTTGACCCCCATGTCTATATAGATGCAACAGGAGTCCCAAGGGGGGTACCTGATGAATTCAAGGCCAGAGACCAGGTGGCCGCAGGATTTGAATCCCTATTCCTCTTCATCACTGAGAATAAGAATGTAGATTGGATAAACTACATCTACTATAATCAACAACGGTTTGTAAATTATACACGAGATGCCCTAAAGGGGATAGCAGAGCAGTTGGAGGCTACTTCAAACATAGTTTTTTAAAATCGTATGACACCCGATATGTTATTAGCTGAAAAAGGGGGGGGTCTGTAAAATGATACCAAAGACCATGACCTGCTGTACGTATATCCCAGATAACAAAGGCCCAAATGGGAAGGTGACACTGGCCATCAAGAGGTTGGAGGACCTATCAAATGAACTTAAGGAAAACTCAGGTATTACACATCCCTGGGATCAGTGGTTTGGATGGCTGAGTGGCTGGCAGAAAGCCCTCGCCCAAGCAGGGGTGGTTATCCTGGGTATTATCATTCTAGTAGCAATAGTCGCCTGCTGTGTGATCCCTTGCATTAAGAGGCTAATAGGGAAAGCTGTGAACGAGATCTGCCCTACATTCCTGAACTATAACAATGTTGAACTCCCCCGTGAAGAAAGGGAATCCTATACTCCCTTACAGACCATGGCCCCTGATCATCATATTTCAGACTTAAAAAAAAAAAAAAGGAATGCTACAACTTCCCCCCCCCCCCCCCCAACAGACAACTATAAGCAGGGAAAGACAGTGCCTGACTGTGGCCTTCTCAGGACGTATCGAGACTCTAGGGATGGATTAGCCACTCAGGGGCTCTATATGTGTCTTAAAAGAGTTCCAGGGGGAGGGCCACCAGGCAGTTAGGAAATCAGAAGACATAGGGACAGTCAGGAATAAAATAGCCATTTTAAGGGGGGATTGTAGTGGATTGTGATAGACAGTCCACGTTTTATTAGATGATCAGTAAAATGACAATTTTATAGTCTTGCTACTGTCTGTTTCTTGCTCTTTAAATTCCTTACTCTCTTAAGTAAACAATCAGATATAGGTTGACAGAACAATGATGATAATTAAGATGGCGCCTTCATCCGAAGTCTCACCCTAGGTGACTCATAAGGAGAAAAGTATCTTTTAATGTAAACAACCCCCATAAAAGGGAATGAGTCTTTTTGGGGAAAATGATTGGAAGATATCAACACGGATGGAAGAACACGCAGAAACCCAGTGGACTTTTCACCCAATCAATGTATATGCTTTGCCTGCATCATAAGCCCTATAAATGATACTGTTAGTTCCTCAATAAAACAGAATTTTAGGAAGTTGGCAAACTGCGAAGTGTCAGTGTCTTACTTCCACGTGCACGTATTCTCATATTAATTTGACTCACTGGTAGATCACGGTAAATGGTCTGTAAGTGACCGAGTCCAAAACATGTGCTTCCCATAACAGGAGGGGAGAGGTTTCAGGAGTTTGGTTAAGAGACAAGTAATCTTTGAAGGCGGTTTCAATTTCTGAGCAGTGTATTGGGTTTGTTAGTAAATTGTCGTTGATGATCCAAGAGAACTCAGATGGGGATGGGGCCAAAGAGGTCATGGATGTGAGTATGGCGCAGTGGTCCGACCAGGGGATTGGAAGTATTTCAGAGGTCAAGAGCTGGGAAGAGGAGCTAGCAGTGATGAAAATGTGATCTATTCTGGAGAAGGTCTTGTGTGGGTGGGAGTAGAAAGTGTATTGGCGCTTGGCCGGGTTGAGTTCCCTCCAAGTGTCTATCATGGAGTAACGTTGTAGAATGGTTTGGAAGGTTTGTTTAGAGGTGGGGAGGGGGGAAAGTTGAGGGGATTTGTCAAGGAAAGGATATAGTGTGCTATTAGAGTCTCCACAGACGAATAGGGTGCCTCGCTTATGATGATCTATAATCGAAAATAAGAGGGAAAGAAATGGCAGTGGACCTAAATTCGGAGCATAATATGTAGCAATAGTGACGTCGAAATCTAAGAGTTGCCCTAATAACAGGAGATAGCGACCCTCTGGGTCTTTAATTTCAGTGTTTAGGGTAAAGGGTGTTGTGCGATGAAAAGCTATTAACACCCCTCTGCTTTTGGTGGCGGTGGAGGCCATATAGACCTGTGGGTAACGGGGGCCAAAAAACTTTGGAGTGGAAGTGGGGGTGAAGTGTGTTTCTTGTAAACAGACTACTTGAGCCTTAAGGGATGCAAAGGAGCGGAAGGCCTTGTTACGTTTCTGTGGTATGTTAAGACCCTGAACGTTCAGGGTAAGGATGTTTAACGAGCCCATGGGGAGAGTGTGTGGACTTTTGAGTAAAATGGCAACATCAGCTGGGGCCGAGCCTGAAGACTACCATGGGGGGCTCTTTGTCTATGTAAGGGGTAGCTTGAGGTCATGGAATCATTTGGGGGGAAGAAGGGAGGGGTATAGAACAGGGAGGGTAGTAGAAGAAAAGTATAGGTGGCCATTCAAGGCCTAGGAGGTGGTCCCTGGGGACACCCTAATGCAAGGATAGCTCAAGCGCTATTAAATAGTCAATAGCACAGGAGCTAGTGTGAAGCGCGCAGATACGCGGACCGTGGGGGTGACAGTATACAGATAAGTATGTGATGGCGGGATCCCGGAAGAGGAGCAGGTGACAAACCGAAAAATCCAGGAAGGCTTTTAGGCTCAGGCGGCATCGGTTGCACAGATGGAGCAGCATAAGTGGGGATATGAAATGTCCCATGCCGCCAGAGCCAGGACACCCCATATATAGACTGAGAGGCTGTCCAGATGGAGCAAAACAGAATATAACTCTCGAGGGTCAACGGACTCCTCGAGACGCTGAATAAACAAAAAATCCCATACAGCCCCAAACCTGTGGGGCAACCGAGTTCAGTCAGGTAGAGAAGGAAAACGACTTGGGTAAGAACCTTGATGCCGGTCAAAAGGGTACACCGACTGGCGTACGTGGCGAGAGAAGGATGATGGAGCATAGATCAGTCCATTGTGTCTTGAGATGATGGGCCCGGTGATGAGAAGCGCCCTCGCTTGTGGAAGCTGAGTTGGCCGTCTGTAGCACGTAAGGGGTAAGATTTCCGTGGCGAGCGGGACGTGGACCTCCGTTTGGTACTCTCTGACAACGTTGTTGAGGAAAGTAGTTGCAAATGCCGCAGAGTATCCAGTAGGTCTTCAGGAGTCTTGCAGGTAAAGTCTCGGGTCTGGTATCGGAAACGCACTGCGAAAGGGAAGCTCCACCTATACGATATGCCATGTTGTTGAAGTGCCTGCAGGTGGGGTTTCATAGCCCTGCGTTTGGCAATGGTCGTGGGGCTTAGGTCTTGGAATAGTTGGTAGGTGTGACCTTGAAACTGAAGAGAGTCCATATTGCGAGCTGCTTGGAGGAGTTGCTCTTTACTGCGGAAGAAGTGAAGCTTGGCTATAATATCACACGGTGGGCCCTCCGTGCATCGTGGAGCTAGCGCCCTATGAACTCTATCCATTTCTAATCTTTCAATCGGGATAGCGGGGGCTAGCTCTTCGAATAGAGCTGTCACGGTTGATTGAATGTCGACAATCGTTTCCGGGAGGCCGCGAATACACAGATTAGAACGCCTTGCTCGATTTTCAAAGTCCTCCAATTGCGTTAATAATGTTGTATTTTTGTCTCATAGGAGGTCAAGGTCTTCTGTATGTGTCCGAAATGAAGCGTCAAGACCGTCTACTCTCTGTTCTAGATCAGCAGTGCGTTGTCCTAGCTCGCGGATTTCTCTGGATAAGGTGGTAGTGATGCGGTCAGAGGTCTGCTTCAGCGCTTTATGCAGCATTTTATCAAAGCATGCTAGCAGGTCAGGTGGTGTACAGTCAGATGTCGGAGCCTGTGTGGGGGTGTCCGGTTCAATCTCTGACTCACCCTCTGAAGTGCAGGGATGTTAAATATTGTGCCAAACCAAAATGGTCATTGAAAAGGGCTAAAAAATTATAAAATGTTCAGTATAAAAAACAGGAAAGGAAAATTAATTGTGGGATGTTTGGGAGAAATTGAAATGAGATAATGCTGGTATTTAGTAAAGTGTTCTGTTAATTCACTATACAAAATCATAAAGTATCACAAAGGTAGAGGCAGTGGTTTCTATGCAAACAACAGACAGGAAAACAGAAATGTAAGCTTCTCATTGAGATTAAAAAATGAGTTATTACAAAAAAAAAAGTTTTGGATCAAGGGAAAACACTTTGAACAAGTTAGGAGTTCAGCAATGGAATGCAAATTTGCACCCTGATGTGCAAACATCATAATAGGACACTGGGAGAGTGTCTTCAATGAACTAAAATAAAGTGAGAGAATAAGTTTGGCATTGAAGGTATATTGATATTTACCATTTCATATGGGGAGAGATGGATAAACTGTACAAGAATTTCAGGTAAATCTATACCCACAAGTGATGCAGAGTTAGTAATGTGCAGTATTCACAATCAAGCAGGCAGCTCTTTTGTGCAGAATGGTTTTCATTGCTACTATAGGGTTATATCAAAGGGAGAACTAAGAATATGAATACCACAGCAAGATATTGGAATCTACAGTAAGAGTATTCGGAAAAGATCTGTGGTTACGTCCAATGTGTATGGGAGGTTCAAAACTACCCCTTTCATCAGGGCTTGTGTTGTGTGCAGAAGTGCTAATATGGAGGGCTAAAAGAATTTTTAGTTTGCGTAGTGGGAATTTAAAGGCATGCTCATCAGCAGCTGGTTTATGCAGCTTATACCCACAAAGCTTGCCTAAACTATTTTATTGAAATAAATACTTTGGACTACAATCTCCTATTCTTTGTATTCTTTTTTTCCCCCTCTTCAAATGGGAAAGCACTGAGGTACATTTAAAGAGTTAACCCTGTGAACAAGAGGATGAAATATTACATTCACCACTGTGCACAGTGAACTTCCTAGCTGTAGAAAGAATAGAAAATGGTATTATCAAAAGTACGACATATGAAAAATAAACTGACTGCTGAGCATTTGTTGCAGTGGATAGCTGTCGTTATAAACCTTGGATCTTGTAGATTCCAAATGTCCATTTCTGCAGTACAAAAGAAGCTGTTAAGATGAGGAAATCTTTATTAAACAGTCACAGGTTTTAAAAAGATTAAAAAAAATGATCAGAAGGTAATGGTATTAAGAGAGAAGAGAAGAAAGGAAGTAGAAAATAAACATTACCTTTGTGTTCAGCCTTACAGTGAAGATAAAAACACTATTATTAAAATAGTAATAAAATATTGTCAAGTGGTCCTAAAAGACTCATTATTAAGGAAAGTATCAACAGAGCAGCTAAAAATTGTGTTAAAATGAGCCAATGCTGAAAAATATAAAAGCACACAGTTTTAACAAATAAAAAAAGACATTCTTAGAATGAGAAAAATAACTTAGGAGGTGTGCAGTTTGTAAAACCAAAAATTCAAAAATTAGGAAAATGATAGGAGGAATATCCCCAATTTTTAATTGCAATAGTTTTTTTATATATTTTTAAATATGTTTTTAACAGAAAATATATTTTTTGTCTGGTTATAAGAAGCCAAATCTCAGAAATGATAAAATACAGTATATCAATAAACAAATGAACACATGTGAGATGCAGAATATCCTGGCTATTTAAGTGTACCTGAAAGTTCAACAGTTGAACTTCAAGAATTAATGCAGTATTAAACCCAGAAAACAAAAAAATATATATATTTTATCAACCTTTGTGGCAACTATATTAATTTTTTTTTTTTAGGCCTTTTTTTCTTTTATTTTCACTTGGTGATCTGGCCAGTGACACACTTCCTATTTTAGAGTGTGTCCAGTCTGGATGGAGGAGCAATAGAGCCACCTTTGGATAGCAGGATTGTCAGTCTGGGGAGAGGGTAGTGTTAAATGTAATAGCAGATTTAAATGGATTCCATAAAATATTAAAGCCAAACTACAGCTAACATGTTATAAGCAATTACAGTAAGAGTATTTTTTTTCCTTTTGGGATACAGGTTTTAAAATTAGTAAAAATTACAATTGTAAGCACCCCTGTCAGTGTTAAATGGTTTGTCCTAAAACTTTACCTTACAACTTTGCTAAACAGCTTTATCTGTTAAAGAAGGATTAAAAATATCAGTCTTGCTGGCGCTGCAGCTACCAAATCTAAGAATGGGTAAGCTGCAAGATAATAGTTTTTTTTCTTTTTTGGGGGGGAGGGGGATAATACTGCTTTAAAGCACCTTGGAATCCAATATCCCTGGCATCAGTAAGAGGGAAAAAAGCCAGGGTGGGGAGGGGAGGGGATGATGGAAGTGAAAAGAGAGGAGGGATGCAGACAAGAGCATGAGTTTAGCTGCAGAACAGATTACGGTTATTTGCCAAGTTGGAAAACCAGAGTAATTGTAAGAAAGAAATAGGGAGTGGAAGGGGTAATGAGAATCAACTGTCCAGATGTGCAAGCTTAAAAAATGAAGAAGAGAATAAGAAGTATGACAGTTGAAAGTTAAAAACCATTAGGTAATTGAGAAGGAGGGAATGAGTAAAGAGCATGGCCCCAATGGTGGCTACTCACAAGGCTGTCAGGATAGAAAGTGTTGGATAAGAATATTTAATCTATGGGCTCCACAACTTAAAGAACCTATCATGAGTATCTGTGGGAATACTAATCAATTTTTAGTTAATGAAGCATCAGTGCATCTTTCAACCTCAATAAATTGCGTGAATTGTTTTTTCCATGCATGAGCTATCATCAGTTTTGAAGCTAATAAAACAAAGGGCTAATGTAAATTAATTTTTTGTAAGCTTTTGGGTTTGAAGCACAAGAGTGCTAGTCATTTTTCTTCTGGAATCATAGTATTAAATAATTGTTCAATAGCTTGAAGACCTTAGTCCAAAATCAACTAAGCACAGAGCATGTCCACCAGGTATGTAGGTCATCCCTCACAGTCTGACAACCTCTAAAGCAGGGTCTTGAAAGCCCTGGGTGTATATGCATAATCCTAGAGGGTATTAGGTACCACTTAGTTAAGATCCTAAAGGCTGATTGTGGGAAGTAATGTAATAGTGCAAGTAGCTATTCAGACTGGACCAAGCCTGTATCCAGTCTTCCACTCACCCTCCCATTTGGTGACATGGTGACAAGTGTGTGGTAGGATAGGGCAAATGGTTAAGATAAATATATATGGTATAATATTATATAAATATATATATATATATATAAAACTGAAGAGTTAATTTTGTTGATAATGGCGTGTAATTACAAATGTTTTTGAAAGTAGTCAGTAGTAGAGGGATCCTGTCTGAGTTGGAGCTGTCTAAAGAATTCAAAAGAAGGTCTTTTAGATGTGTCCCTGATAGCAGGCTGAGTAAGGTTAAAAATTTCTTGAGAACGGAATAACGAGGTAAAGCTATGAGACATTCACCAAGTAAAAGCGGCTGAAAATTTGAATCCTTGGGCAAAAAGTGTATTACCTTTTGCAGGAAGTAAGGGGAGATGTGGTGGTATTAGCTTACTGGATTGCTTAAAGTGGAAGTAAAGTCCTCTTTTTAACTTGTACCTAAAGGTAAGTCTATAATAAGGCAAAGAGTCCGTGAACCTGGAAGGAAGGCTGGGGGAAGATGGAAGTATCAGGGAGCCATGACAGCGCTGTGCTGGAGTGATCCATGTCCAGGTAAGTCTGTCATAATGTGCTAGTTGGTGGTGCATACTAGTACAATATGACTTAAACCTGCAGGGGGCCTTATTTTTTTTTCTATTGTTGCAGTAGTTTACTACCTCTTTTAAACTATACAAAATTTTCAGGATAGGTCTCATCAGAAGGCTCATTGTTCTGTCTCTCCAATCTAAGCATTGAAAGTGTGATCTCTGTAACTTACAGTTGTGATGAGATAGCGATAACTCCAATCTTAGTTGAATATCACAGTTAGTGACTCAGTCGGATGACACCTTGTAGATCTTGTGAAGTTTATTCCATAAACTGAGAGAATCTTACAACAATGAACATCTGATAGGTCAAAAGATCATAATGTGATCTGCTTCATGACATGAGGTTAGAAGCTGCAATGTATTACTGGGAAGGGGGGTGGGCTATCTATACAGCATTAACTAAACCAAAGGAAAGGGAGTAGCAGAGACAAAATATAGAGAACACTTAAAGGCATATGACAATCATGTGAAACATGACACTCATGGTGCTCAATTTTGAGCTCTGTATAATGCAGCTTACAGTTTCATTCTTTTTATTGGTAGACAAAGAGAAGTTTCAAGTTCCACTCAAAGAGGACTTCACTGGTCACAAATAATTCAATAAAAGGGTGACCTGGGCAGCCTGCTAATATTAAAAAAATAAGCCCTTCTTGATGCTTGTATATAGTTTGCCTGGGAACACTTGATATTTTTTTGTGTTATATAAAGGACATAGCATGATTTAGAATAGATTTAATTAGAAGTTGGGAGGGTACAAAAAGGTACAGGAGTTTGTGGAAACATTAATTTTAATTGAATTGACTTCTCCCATCCAAAAGATATTGTGATATGTTCAAGACATTATTTGGGCTTTCAGCTTGGTTGGGAAGGTTGGGGCATGATTAGCTGAATATAGATTAGAGTATTAATTGAATACCTAGATACTTTAAATGTTTGTTGGCTCAAATAAAGCTTCTAGTGGATGTAAGTGTTTCCAACACTGAATAGGCAAGGAAACATTGACAGCGATCAACATTGTTTACTGGCAAGATAGAGAAAGCAGGTTTAGAGTAGACAATAAAATAGGCAGGGATATAAGGGGTTGGATTAACATTAAAGTATTATGATAAAAAATGTTCTACCACTTTCTGTGTGCCACCCCTCCCTACATACTTAGCTGAGTCTTTTATCAATACAGTGTTGTTTTTTCTTTTGTTCCTGCTCTCACACTTTCTGTGTGCCACCCCTCCCTACATACTTAGCTGAGTCTTTTATCAATACAGTGTTGTTTTTTCTTTTCTCCCTGCTCTCACAATCTTGGCTCAGAGCAGCAGAAGCCAATAACCAAACCCGCTGAGGGAGTGAGTGACTGGGCCGAGTCAGGCTGTGTGTGTCTATAAACACACACTGCCTGGCTCAGGAGCAAGCCTGAAGGTGCTCAATGAGAAGAGGAGGAGCCAAGAGCACTGGCAGGGTACCCCAGAAGAGGAGGTAAGTATAATATAGATTCTATTAAAAAAAACATCAGCTTTAAAACAACTTTAAAAATAGTCCATCAGTGATTTATCTTGTATCTATAGGATCTTTAGTGCAGGCCATGGATTCTCATGTTTAATCTAATGAGGTAGGCCAGGGGTTCTAGAGCAAGCACAAATAGAATCAAGGAAATAGGAAAGCATTGCTGGGTAACTTTTTATTGGAAATGGGGTTGACAAGTGATTCAAATATTTGACACTGGCAGAAGGGTGACAACAAAAGTCTTTTAGCCAGGAAAGGAAGTGTTTCTCAAATTGCCATTTATACAGGGTATACAGTAGTTCATGTGATCCCAGGAGCAGGGGTGGACTGACAACTCATGGGGCCCCCGGGAAATAGGGGATCATGGGGCCCCTGTGTCCTTGCCAAACTCAAAAAAGCCTATGAAAAAGGTACCAGTGGCATCTCATGGGGCCCCATACTGACCCCGGGCCCTCGGCCGTGCCCGAGTTTCCAAATGGTCAGTCCGCCCCTGCCCAGCAGATAGCATCAAGGCAGGTATATCTAAAGGTGGTAGCATTCCCTGAAGTTAGTTCTGATACATTAGATGCATTAGGTTAATCACCTTACAAGTGTTATCTGAAACCTATCGGCAAAGAATAAAACCCACCTGGTCCGTGTGGGTGAAGGTAGCACAGAATGTGTTTAATATACGGTAAAGAATTTTGTACAGTAAATGTCCACCTTTAATAGGGAGATGGACCTATAATTATGTGTGTCAAGATGGTCTTTGGTTACAGCAATATACTAATATATGTCATAAAAGACATGGGATGAAAGTTTGAGCAGGTTTTGAGATGGTTATAAAGATTGCCCATATGAAGGGACAGGATCTTGGAATATTTTTTATAATGCAATTCCTGAGAAGCCATCAAAGCCTGGTGCATTTGAGAATTTAAGAGACGTGATAGAGAGAAGTATTCCAAGGACCCTAACATTTGCATCCATTTTTCTCCTCACATTATGTGACAAGGTTGGAAAGGAAATGTCCTAAGTACTTGGTCCCCTAAAATGTGTTGAACTGGAGGTGTCAGGAATCAGCAACAGGAATGGCTACACTCAGAAAACTGGGACCAGACTCTGTATACTTTAGGTAAGATTTATTTGCAGTGCAACAAAGTTCATCCAAATCAGCAAACAGCAAACATAAAAATATAAGTGAACCAAAAATCTAGTGACAGAATACCTGACTAATAACTAACAAACAGAAAGCCAAACTCACAACTAACTATATATGATTTATACAAAAATGTGGAACATGAATAAACAGGGTAAATTGGAGATGCATGGGACATATGGGAAGGGGGAACCAGGACTGGAATCAGATACAAGGTGAGCAGAAAGGAGGCAGCAGGCAACAGGGCGCAGGGAAGAAGCAAGATCAGGATCACAGCTAGCAGTATATGGCAGCAAGCAAAGCACTGGAGTGAGAGGCACTAATAGGAGAAGACCTAAAAATGCTCCAAGCAGCCAGCATCAGGTGAAAATTGATTACTGGGATCTGCTGGCTGCTGGAAGACACCTGCTGGTGGACACTGGAATTACAACCATCTGCCCAGGGATCCAAAGTGCCTTTAGCAGGTGATCCAGGTCCTGACAGGTGGGTTTTATTTATATAGTTTGTCAGAGTTGGTGACTTTGTACTACTCTGTCTATTGATCAGAGATATTGACAGCTGCACTGATGACACTGTATGCCAGTGCAGCCTAAAAGTGTGTTGCAATTTAGCTTAGTCAGGTGCTGCCCTGGATGGGAGTGTTAGGATTAATAGTGTTTTCCAGATCTTTTTGAATCCTACCCACTGATATTATGGATATAAAAAGAGACAGTGGTCTGGAGCCAGTCGCGTGTACCTGTATGCCTTGGGATTATCTCTTATGATGTGATAAATCACTGTCTGACTGTCTGACATTTTCTGGGATTGCCTGCTGTAAGGAACTTGCCATCATGTAGGGGCACAGCTGAGACCTGTGGTCCTCCCCAAAAACACCTGCTGCTGTACTCTGCCTACCTATGGACTTCGTCACTGATGGACGCTACCTTTGCAGGTATGCCGGGGCAGCACACAAGCCTGAGTTAGGGACTAGGACCATAGGGACGAACTGTTACTTGTGTTTGGACTCTAAAAAAATTTGAAACTTTGCCTGTTGCCTGATATGAAGTTTTTAAAGAAGTGTAATGCAAGCAACTGGCACCATACATAGTTTCCTGCTTGGGTCAATAACACATTAGGATATAAAGACAGCAAATTGTTACCTGGGGCAATGGAAGCTAATAGCCAGTCAAGTAGCCTGTCGCTAAGTGTGTAAGGTGGGAAAGCCTCTAGCAGAGAGGGAGATGTTGTCAGCACTCTTTCCACAGCGGTCTGTCTGGAGTGGGCATAGGTTCGTGTCCCTCCTAATCGCAACAAATTACAGTGGAAGTGTACATTGACAAGGGGACACAAGAGTTAATTGGAGGACAGTTACTGCTCAAGTGTACATGGTGTACGGCCATATCTAAAGTTGGTGGCCTGCCTTAAGGTCGAGTATTTCCTGACAGCGGCTTCATCCTTGTTTCTGGGCATTTATGGAATCGACACAAGGAGAGGCACCCCATGTGTGAAGAAAGTGACCCTGTTACAGGTGCTTAGCATAGCTCAGAAGAACCTACCCCAGAGGCAGTCCTCTTATGTGACCCAGACTTGATGCCCAACGAGTTAATAGGAAAATATGGGGAAAAGGTCCATCATCACCTGTGCCTCTACAAGGCAGCTATTGTCTCTGATCAATAGCCACAATGTCACCATAGTGATACTGTACTGGTGACAGTATGTAAAAAAATAAATTATTTTTACATACTGTCATCAGAGTAAGTGCAGTATTACTATGGTGTCTTGTACCGCTGTGGCGGTATTCATGTATAATGGCTGGCTACTCTGATATAACTGTATGTCAGTACAGCCAGCCATTGTCTCTGATCATCACCATAGCAGTACAAAGTCACCAGATCAGTATCCCCAATCAGCACCACACCAGTCCTAGTAACACCATAAGGCCCCATTGTATTTCTGCATTTTCCAAAAACTTGTGACAAAAAATAGTCTTCAGAAGACTCACCGTGACTTTTAGAAGCTACCTTGGGGTGTTTTCTTTCCAAAATGCGGTCTTTTGTTAGTGTTTCTGCTGTCCTGATGTTCCAGAGCCTCAAAATGTTATAGGTAGTCAGGAAATTAGATGTGTAAATTATGCCCCTAGAAAGTCTAACTGGTGCTCCTTGGTATTTTGGGCCTATCTGGTTCGGCTGTGGTGTCTTCATACTGGGGAGGAGTATCAGAATGTGCTTTGAGGTGTTATTATAAGTATGCCTATGTTGTGTGTTAGAAATGTCTTATTAATTTACATATTTGTGTACAAAAATACATTTTCATTTTCTTTCCACTTTTCCAAGAATTTTTGGCAAAAAATTACATTTTCAAAAGACTCACTGTGCCTTTCAGAAAACACTTTGGGGTGTTTGATTTCTAAACTGTGATCATTTGTGAGTGTTTCTTCTGTCCTGGCACTTCACGGACTCAAGAATTATGGTAGATAGAAAATTAGATGAGTAATTAATGCTCCTTGAAAGGCCAAATATGCTCCTTGGATTTTGGTCTCTTCTGGGCATCTAAGCTGTTAAAAAATCTCACACATGTACTATCACCATTCCGAGAAGGACTAACAGAATCTGCTTTGAGGTGTAATTGTAAGTATGCCAATTATATTTGTGAGAAATAATTCTTAAAATGACAACTTTGTGGAAAAAATTTTTCCACAAAATTGTAACAAAATGTTACAACTTCAAAAAACTCACCAAGTCTCTAACTAAATACATTGGACTGTCTAATTTCCAAAAATGGGTCATTTTGGGGATATTTGTACTGTCCTGGCATTTTAGGGCTGAAGAATTGAGGCAGTCGGTACATCAAGATTGATTAATTTTCAAATAAACATTGTACGTACTGTATATAACAGGGGTCCTCAAACTTTTTAAACAGGGGGCCAGTTCACTGTCCCTCAGACTGTTGGAGGGCCGGACTTTAGTTTAAAAAAAAAAAAAACTATGAACAAATGCGGACACAGTACAGGAGATGACCAGAGACTTCGGACATACAACGGCGGCGGGAATACTGAGCCGGCCACTCCATAAGACGCACAGACATTTCCCCCCAAGTGTGTCTTATGGAGCGAAATAGTGCCCCATCGTTGGTGTCAGTGGGAGGAATAGTGCCCCATCATTGGTGTCAGTGGGAGGAATAGTGCCCCATCATTGGTGTCAGTGGGAAGAATCGTGCCCCATCATTAATGTCAGTGGGAGGAATAGTGCCCCATCTTTGGTGTCAGTGGGAAGAAACGTGCCCCATCATTGGTGTCAGTGGGAAGAAACGTGCCCCATCATTGGTGTCAGTGGGAAGAATCATGCCCCATCATTGGTGTCAGTGGGAAGAATCATGCCCCACCATTGGTGTCAGTGGGAGGAATAGTGTCCCATCATTAGTGTCAGTGGGGGGAGGAATAGTGCCCCATTGTTGGTGTCGGGAGGGGAGGAATAGTGCCCCATCAGTGTCAGTGGGGGGGGGAATAGTGCCCCATCATTGGTGTCAGGGAATAGTGCCCCGTCATTGGTGTCATTGGGGGAAGGGGATAGTGTCCCCACATTGGTGTCAGTGGGAGGAATAGTGTCCCCACATTGGTGTCAGTGGGAGGAATAGTGTCCCATCATTGGTGTCAGTGGGAAGGATAGTGCCCCATCTTTGGTGTCAGTGGGAGGAATAGTATGTCATTGGTGTCAGTGGGGGGGGGAATAGTGCCCCGTCATTGGTGTCAGTGGGGGGAGGATAGTGTCCCAACATTGGTGTCAGTGGGAGGAATAGTACCCCATCACTGGTGTCAGTGGGGGAAGGAATAGTGCCCCATCGTTGGTGTTAGTGGGGGGTGGAATAGTGCCCCATCGTTGATGTCAGTGGGGGGAGGAATAGTGCCACATCATTGGTGTCAGTGGGAGGAATAATGCCCCATCATTAGTATCAGTGACACCAATGATGGGGCACTATTTCTCCCACTGACACCAATGACACTTAACTTGCTGACCCCTGTTCCAGCATGGTGCTGCTGCAGCAAGCATACCTGGTTGCAGCAGCACCATCAGCACGGCACACTTACCTGTCAGCTGTCCTACTTTACTCCTGCCTCTCCCTCACTCTATGTTCGCGGGGCCGCTCGGCTCCGCCTCCTCGCAGGTGGTTGGCCGCCTGTGTGCCTTTCCTGAGCTACAGTTCTGGCGCCCCATCACCGGTGAGGAGGCAGAGCCGAGCGGCAGGAGTGAGGGAGTGGCCGGAGTGAATGAAGGAGCAGTGCTTCCTGGACTGGATCGTCATGGGACTGGGACCGGAGCCAGGTAAGGTATAGCAGCCCCCTGCCCGCCCCTGTACTTAGTGTCCTTTCCTCGTGGAAAATACGCCCCTGCCGGCGGGCCAGATAAATGGCCTCGGCGGGCCGCATGTGGCCCGCGGGCCGTAGTTTGAGGAACCCTGGTATATAACATGGTTTGTAGATGCTCTAACTTTCACACAGACTAAACAATATACACTACTTGTATTTTTTCACCACAGAAATGTAGCAGAATTCCTTTTGGACTAAATTTATGAAGAAAGATTATTTATTTTCAAGAAAAAATGTTTTTTAGTAAAAAAAAAACAGCAGTTATTAAATATTACCAAAACAAAGTTCTATATCTCAAAAGGGTGGTTAAAAAGCTAATTATAAATTGACTGAAGTTTTCTATTTTTTTTTTAGCAGTAGAATTCTACCCTGCAAACTCAACTTCCTCTAGTAAGTTGTTTTAAGCAGTCAATGGGGTTGATTTGCTAAAGGCAAATAGGCTGTGCGCTGCAAATGCACCACAAGTGCAGTTGCTTTATATTTGACGGGAAACTCTGAAATGAGGCAAAGCACTGCTGATTTTTTTCATCCAACCATGTGCAAGCAAAAATGCTTTTTGTAAATTTTCCTTGCATGTTCCCCTCAGATCTAGAGCAACTGCACTTTCTGTGCACAGCCTATTTGCCTTTAGTAAATCAACCCAATGACTACATTATGAAACACATTGACAAGGCAAAAAGTATGTGGTTCTTTCAGCATAGCCAGTGGCAAAAGACCAGTCAGGTGGGTATGCTGCCACATCAACAATGTCATGCCCTTCTCTCTGAATTAGAAAAGTACTGACAATATTGTTAGTAAGTTTTGGCAATTTTGTGCATATTCTTCCAGCTACAAAAAGGAGCAATGAGATCTGCTGAGCCATTAATGTGTGGGTTCTCAGCTAAAGATTGCATGGTCTTTACTAATGGGCCAACTTTAGACTGTGTTTCAAAACACTCCTATGTCACATCTCCAGGGTTTTTACCTCTAATGACAAGTGAGAGGGCTCAAGGTAGGTGGTATAACATGGTTATGCGGTTCAGTGGTCAGGGATGTTGGCAGACAGGCATAATATTTTAGGTTGACTAAGTCAGGACTAACAACAGGCAACAGACTTTCACTCATTTCAACACAAATAAAGTGAACAAAAATTAGATAATATGTAATTAAATAATACAACAATTTAACAATAAATACATTATATGTTTGAACTAACAGTAAAGAGAACACTTTGACTTAACTCGCATTCTTGTGTATGCTTTCCAAAATCTTCATTCTCTCCATTTATAGCATTGAGGATGGTACATTGTAGGTCTGTGCTTTATTCAAGCCTTAATGACACACTTCAGAATAAATAAGCAAACCCTGACTGGACTTAAGATGTCCCTTACTATACATCTGATATCCCAGTGTGTTTCCTACTGACACAAAGATTGCCTGTATTGACCTGGAAAAGTACAAAGATATATGTAAAGTAATCTAAAACTGCTCAGCAGGACATACGCTATTTACTCACTGACCTGAAATGATTACACTTTCCATCCTTGGCAGGCTAATTAACTGAGTCTACTCCATACAGCTTTGGGACAGGTAGAAAAGTATGTTTACTTTTTTAGAGACTGGGCTAACCCACAAACCTGAATTTCTCCTAAAAAAACTTTTTTGTTGTTTGCCTCCCTTCACTGAAACAGCCCTGTGACCCCTGGGCCACACTAGTGTGGCCTGCGTTTGCACTTTCATGGTAGCCCATTCATTTGAATGGGCTGCTGATCCTGCCTTTCATGCAAGGAAAAAGTGCATGCACCTTTTCCAAAACACATCTGCAGGGAAACCGCATAGTCTTTTTGACCATGTGGCTTCCATGCGGTTCCCACATCTGTGATCACGCTGTGACATGAGATGTGTGGGGGTGCCATTCAGAATAAATGGCAACCCCGTGCATCTCTCGAGAAATGTGATGTGGCTGCAGGTGGGTGCGGGATTTGCAGCATGCGGGCTAGTGTGAACCTAGCCTGAATTCCATAAAACTCATAGCAATTAGCAATTGGATGTACTATGGTTAAAGTTACATCCATACACCTGTTTACATATATGTCCACTTGGTTTGCTGTGTACTTGGTGCTTCTCAAGGCAGCTAAGGAAAGGTAAAATAAAATCCAGCCATATTAATAGCTTCCCGACCATCCTATAGCAGAACTACTGCTACAGGGTAGCAGGGCTGCGCAAAATCGTGTATATATATATACATGATTTTGTATTTCCGGGTAGGGGGGGCATGCACAGCGCTTGCACGCCCTACCTGCACCGCCATTGGCGGCTACAGCTGTTGACCACCGGGTCTCATCTGGAGATTGCCCGCCCGCACCCGGCAATTGCCGAGGAACACTGACGGGGGAGAGGTCTGTATGTAAGATGTTAACCCCTTCCTTCCCAGTGTCATTAGTACAGTGTCAGTGCTTTTTATTAGCACTGATCACTGCATTAGGGTCACTGGGGATGTCAGTGACAGTTAGTCAGGTCTCCCCCATGGTCAGAATACCCGCCACAGTCCCGCTATAGGTTGCTGATCGCTGCCATTAATAGTATAAAAAAAAAAATTCCAGTATATATACCGCCATTTGTAGACGCTATAACTTTCGCATAAACCAAATAATTTACACATATTGGGATTTTTTTTTAGCAAAGACATGTAGAAGAATACATTCTGGCCTAAATTTATGACGAAATTTGATTTTTTAAATTTTTTTACTGGATATGTTTTATAGCACAAAGTCAAAAATATTTTTTCAAAATTTTCGGTATTTTTTTGTTTATAGCACAAAAAATAAAAACCAAAGAGGTGATCAATACAACTGAAAGAAAGCTCCATTTGTGGGGAAAAAAAGGACATAAATTTCATTTAAGTGCAGCGTTGCATGACCGCACAATTATCAGTTAAAGTAACACAGCGCCGTATTGCAAAAAACGGCCTTTTCAGGAAAGGGGGTAAATCCTCTGGAGAACAAGTGGTTAAATTGCAACTTTGTACATAATGCATGTTTTGACAGACTTTGAAGGAAGACAAATGTAGCATGTCCTTTTATAATTTTGCCAAAAAAAGTGTAGTGAGCGCAAATAAATAAATAAACAAACAAACAACTAGCACAAAGTGGCAAACCCTCCTATTCCACTGAATAAACACATACAGGTGAAACTCGAAAAATTTGAATATCGTGCAAAAGTTCATTTATTTCAGTAATGCAACTTAAAAGGTGAAACTAATATATGAGATAGACTAATTACATGCAAAGCAAGATAGTTCAAGCCGTGATTTGCCATAATTGTGATGATTATGGCTTACAGCTCCACAATCTCAGAAAATTAAAATATTACATGCAATCAATAAAACAAGAAAGGTACATAGAACAATATCGGACCTCTGAACTCAGTACTTGGTTTGGGCCCCTTTTGCAGCAATTACTGCCTCAATGCGGCGTGGTATGGAAGCTATCAGCCTGCGGCACTGCTGATGTGTTATGGAAGACCAGGATGCTTCAATAGCAGCCTTTAGCTCTTCTGCATTGTTCGGTCTCATGTATCTCATCTTTCTCTTGGCAATGCCCCATAGATTCTCTATGGGGTTCAGGTCAGGTGAGCTTGCTGGCCAATCAAGCACAGTAATCCCATGGTCATTGAACCAGGATTTTGTGCTTTTGGCAGTGTGGGCAGGTGCCAAGTCCTGCTGGAAAATGAAGTCAGCATCCCCGTAAAGCTCGTCTGCGGAAGGAAGCATGAAGTGCTCCAAAATCTCCTGGTAGCCTCTCCATTCTTCCTCCATACTCTGGGTCCTTGGTTTCCAAATGAGATGCAAATGTTGCTCTCATCAGAAAAGAGGACTTTGGACCACTGAGCAACAGACCAGGTCTGTTTTTCTTTAGCCCAGGTAAGACGCTTCTAAAGTTGTTTGTTGTTCAGGAGTGGCTTGACAAGAGGAATACAGCATTTGAAGCCCATGTCCAGGATCCGTCTGTGTGTGGTGGCTCTTAATGCACTGTCTCCAGCCTCAGTCCACTCCTTGTGAAAGTCCCCAACACTTTTGATTGGCCTTTTCCTGACAATCCTCTCCAGGCTGCAGTCATCCCTGCTGCTTGTGCACCTTTTTCTCCCACACTTTTCCCTTTCACATAACTTTCTATTAATATGCTTCGATACAGCACTTTGGGAACATCCAACTTCTTTTGCAATTACCTTTCGAGGCTTTCCCTCCTTATGGAGGGTGTCAATGATGGTTTTCTGCACAACTGTCAGGTCAGCAGTCTTTCCCATGATTGTGATTCCTACTGAACCGGACTGAGAGACCATTTAAAGGCTCAAGAACCCTTTGCAGGTGTTATGGCTTAATTAGCTGATTAGAGTGGGACACTTTGAGCCTAGAATATTGCACCTTTTCACAATATTCTAATTTTCTGAGATTGTGGATTTGGGGTTTTCATGAGCTGTAAGCCATAATCATCACAATTATGACAAATCACGACTTGAACTATCTTGCTTTGCATGTAATGAGTCTATCTCATATATTAGTTTCACCTTTTAAGTTGCATTACTGAAATAAATTAACTTTTGCACGATATTCTAATTTTTTTAGTTTCACCTGTATACAAAGATGCAAAGCTAATAAATGAACAAAATTAATTATGACTTTATTATTTCCTAAATCATAAAGTCCAAAGGAAAATGCAGTGTCCAATAAGAATGTGTAAATCAATGGTGATCGGCAATGTGAAGTGGCATCTGTGACAATCCTCCACCACTATGCACTCACCAGAAGCAAGAAATAAACAGGTTTATTTCTTGCTTCTGGTGAGTGCATAGCGGTGGACTCGCTTTTATAATTTTACTTTAGCTTCTGAGAAAACATCTTGGTGTGTATGGTGGGTACACTTCACATATATTAAATACCGTTCTATCTCCTCTCATTAGCTGTACTTGACAGGCACAAAGTCCCCTGCACAACAATACACATGGGTAGATGTAAGAATGCCAATATGTACACTCTCTAACTTCTCCTTCCTTCTCTACTGACAATAGAAGGCCACGTAATCTCAGTAGATTATTGCTCTTGCTCCTAATTTACTTAAAACAAAAACCTACTTAGAATTCTTTGTTGGAATAAAAGAAACAGTGACACAAATAGAATTGACAGCTTTTTATATAGTCAGTGTGTTTTGGTTCCTTTGAGGGCTCTTGAAGGTACAGTGGTATTAAACCCAAAAAGAAAAAGTGTATTAAATTGCAGTTTACCAATTTTCAGATGTGGTGGCAGCATTAGATTTCTTCTGTAGGCTTTACTTTTACCTGGTGATCCAGACAGTATGTCTGTTATTTTATAACTTCTTTTAACAGACAAAGTAGCAGTTAGAGGGTTGAGACATACCATCTAACATTGGCAGGGGTGCTTACAATGATCAGCCTCAATCAAATTTGCTGTCTCCCTGTTGCCAGGGTTCAGCATGTGGTGGACCGGGTTGATAAAAAGCATGACCCAGATGTTGGTTCCATGTTGGAACCAATGACAGAATACATGGAAGGTGGAGGCTCCTTAAGAATCAATTTAAAGAACTAGGCTGCAAGTTGAAGGGAAGGACCTCCAAGGTGATATTGTCTGAAATCTTATCTGTGCCATGCGCAACTCTTGGGTTTCTAAAGCACTGGGCTGCCTTGCCATTGGGGTGCAACCTATATGCTAGAATGGTTTGCACCTAAATGAAAGGGGGTCTGCTGTGCTGTGGGAGAGGTTTAATGGGAGGCTGGAGGAGTATTTAAACTAGGATTGAGGGGGGATGGAAAATTAGATTATAATGGGGTAGACAGATCAGACAGGGATCAGTACTTATTGTTGGGTGGAATGGGGAAAGATGGGGGGAGGGCTATGGCAGATGATAAGAAGGTTCCCATGTTACAAACAACCATTGGAATTGGTACCATTTGTGTGAAAATGAAAAATATGCAAAATACATGTGCACAAGGTGCCAATGGATTAAAGTGTTTGTTCACCAATGCCAGAAGTCTGCCAAGCAAAATAGGGGACTTGGAAGCTTTGCTTCATGAAGAGAACTATGATTTAATTGGTATTGCAGAATCTTGGTTTCATTCTTCACATGGCTGGGCCATTAATATTCCTGACTATGTTCTCTTTCGGAGAGACAGGGTAAATAGGAAAGGTGGTGGTGTCTGTCTCTATGTGAGAAGTGACCTTAGAGTGAGTGTGAAAGAGGACCTAGTTGATGGAGAGTGTGATGAGGCTGAAGCATTATGGGTGGAAATGCACATTACAAAGGTAATCATTGGAGTTTGTTATAGGCCTTCCAGTGTTAATGAGGAGGTGGAGAATCATCTCCTTGCACAGATCGAAAGGGCTGCAAGGGCTGGGACAGTGATAATAATGGGGGATTTTAAATACCCGAAAATTGGCTGGACTAATGGTACTGCAGGAACACCCGAAAATTGGCTGGACTAATGGTACTGCAGGAACAGCTAAAGGGCAAACATGTATAAACCTACTACAGGATAATTTTATGGTACAGTTCATAGAGGCCCCAACTAGGAATGATGCTCTGCTGGACCTGATAATCACAAACCATGCAGAGCTTATTACGAATGTCTATATAAAAGAACATCTGGGTAGCAGTGACCATAACATGATTACATTTATTGTTAGCTGTATACGGGAAAAATAGAAATGCTCAACTTTAAGAGAGCTAATTTTCTAAGGCTGAGAGCTGCTCTCCAAGACTTAGACTGGGAGGGAATATTGTCATCAATGAACACAACACAGAAATGGGAGTTCTTCAAAATGTGAACACACTGCAAAATATATTCAAATGGGCAACAAGTTTAAAAGGCTAAAAATCAAACCTATGTGGCTTATGGCTGTAGTTAAAAAAGCTATTGATTATAAGAAAAGAGATTTTATTAAATATAAAAACAAAGGAACACTATCATCGTTTAAACATTACAAAGAATATAACAGAATATGCAAAAAAGGAAATAAAGGTCGCAAATATTGAAAACAAACAACAGCAAAAGATAGCAGGAGAAACCCCCAAAATTCTTCAAATATATTAATAGTAAAAAGGTCAGGTCCAAGTATGTAGGCCCTTTACAAAATAATCTAGAGTGGGTGACTGGGGACAAAGAGAGGGTAAATTTATTAAATACCTTCTTCAGCTCTGTGTATACAAAAGAGCATGGGGGAGCTCTTGTCCATAATGGCCATGGTATTGACACAGCTGGCTCACAATTGATATGATCCAGAAATACTTAGGCAGAATAAAGGTGAATAAAGCACCTGGACTGGATGGTATACAGCCACGGGGCCTTAAAGAATTGAGCTCTGTCATTTCAAAGCCATTGTTTCTAATTTTTAGGGACTCTTTAGTGACTGGCATTGTACCACTGGATTGGCGTAAGGCCAATGTGGTGCCTATATTTAAAAAGGGGTCAAAATCTTTACCAAGTAATTATAGACCTGTTAGTTTAATATATATAGTTGTAAAGATACTGGAGAGCTTAATAAAAGACCACATATATGAGTTCTTGCTAGGAAAAAATATTTTAAGCAACAGACAGCATGGATTCATGAAAGACAGAAGTTTTCAAACAAATCTGATGTCTTTTTATGAGGAGGTGAGCAAAACCTTGGACAGAGTGGTGGTGATGGACGTGGTATACTTGAATTTTGCAAAAGCATTTGACACAGTTCCCCACACACAACTAACATGTAAGGTAAAGTCTACGGGCTTGGAAAAATTTGTATGTAAATGGATAGAAAACTGGCTAAAAGATCGAATTCAGAGAGTAGTGGTTAATGATTCATACTCTGAATGATCTAGGGTTGTCAGTGGTGTACCCCAAGGTTCAGTGTTGGGGCCCTTACTTTTTAATATATTTATAAACGATATAGGGTCTGGGATTAACAATACCATTTCAGTCTTTGCAGATGACACCAAGCTTCACAGTGGATTAACATCCTTACAGGATGTCTCCAATTTACAAGCCGACCTCAGTGCACTGTTTAATTGGGCAACTATGTGGCAAATGAGGTTTAATGTTGATAAATGTAAGGTTATGCACTTGGGAGGCTAAGAATATGCATGCATCATACATACTAGGGGGGTATAACTGGGGGAATCAATGGTGGAGAAGGATCTGGGAGTTCTGGTAGATCATAAACTTAATAATGGCATGCAATGCCAAGCTGTGGTTTCTAAAGCTAGCAATATCCTCTCTTGTATTAAAAGAGGTATAGACGCTAGAGAGAGAGATATCATTTTACCCCTGTACAAATCATAAGTAATACCTCATCTGGAATATGCAATTTAATTTTGGGCACCAATTCACAAAAAGAACATTGGGGAACTGGAGAATGGGTCAAGAGAAGGGCAACCAAACTGATAAGAGGCATGGAGGAGCTCAGCTATGAGGAAAGATTAGAGGAACTGAATTTATTCTCTCTTTAGAAGAGGAGATTAAGGGGTGATATGATCAACATGTATAAATACATCAGTGGTTCATATAGAGAACTCGGTGTAGAGCTATTCACCTTGAGGTCATCACAGAGGACAAGGGGGCACTCTTTACACCTGGAGGAAAAGAAATGTAATCTCCAAATACGGAAAGGTTTATTCACAGTAAGAGCTGTGAAAATGTGGAGTAGACTCACTCAAGAGTTGGTTCTGGCCAGCTCAGTGGATTGCTTTAAAAAAGGTCTGGATTGTTTCTTGGATACACAGAATATAATTGCTTACTAACATTTATATTGATCCAGGGAATATCCAATTGCCTCTCGGGGGATCAGGAAGGCATTTTATTCCCCTGCAGGAGCAACTTGGATAATGCTTTGCTTGGTTTTTTGTGCCTTCCTCTGGATCAACTATGGTTATAACGGTGGGTATAGGATTATAACTTTTTTTTTTTTTTTTTTATGGTTGAACTGGATGGACTTTTTTCTTTTTTCAGCCAGACTAACTAAGTAACTATGTAACTACCCTTCCCACAGATTGACAATGCTGCTGTCCAAAGGTGTCTGCTTTACCACTTCATCCAGAATGCAGACACCCTAAGACAGGAAGGACAGGCCAGGAAAGCCAGATCAACAGGTGAAATAAAGGTTAAAAAAAGTCTAAAAAGAAAACGAATGCAGCCACCACATATACGGATTGTTAGGCTGCACTATAATATAATTTTGTTTTTGAGTTTAATATCTCTCCAAAGTCTGGGCTGAGGCTTAGTATGAATTTTGGGGAATGGATGATCATCTGCCCTGCTGGGCAAGCTGGCTCTGCTATGTAAAGGGTCAGTGGTTTACATGCAAGAAAAGGCACATATGACAATGTACAGGGGAAGCAGCAGTTGAACATTGGTACCATAAGCCAGTTGAGTGTGTTCTAGTGTGTTCTACACAAGAATAGGTGAAAGAGCTTTGAAAGGACCATGGTGTGCTGGTAATATATGCTTTGACTTCCCCTCTTAAATGCACCTCAGATTTTGATGGGCCAGTCTGTTTAGCATGTGTTGCAGTCCAATATTACTTCACTGTGTGCCACTTCTGCTACGATGCAGGTCCCAGCCAAAGCTAACCACAGGGAAAGGCGACTGCACATTTGACTGATATCCCCAATATGGTGATAGTGCTCAGGTACATGGGGCCCAAGAAACAACAGGGAATTTTTGCATACTTACAATGATCTTCTTTGCAGATGGTCTCACTTTAAGGAGTTGATGGCAGCATCCTGGAGGAGGGAGTGTTTCAAATAAATAAAATGTATAATTTGCAGTAAAAATATAATAAAATGACAGTTTACAAATAGTGTACAATAATTCCTTAAAGCTTTAAACTATTAAAATGCAGGAGTTTAGACCAATATCTGGTTGAATCAGTGTAGAATAGATCTGTTTTAGAGGAATACTAAAAGACCATTTTCTATGTTAAACAGGGTATCTAATTTGTAAGTCCAGTATAATTTCTACTTGAAGGCGTATTCCCCTCCCCCCTAAAGCACGCGCATATCACCCCCATCCTCAAAAAGCCCTCCCTGGATCCCGCGGACCCCAACAACCTCAGACCCATCTCCCTGCTGCCACTCACCTCCAAGCTCCTTGAACGCTTAGTCTACGATCGCCTAAGCTCCCACCTTACTGACAATAACCTCCTTGACCCTCTACAGTCCGGCTTCCGTCCCCTACACTCCACTGAAACCGCCCTCCTCAAAATCACTAACGACCTACTCAACGCCAAAGCCAAGGGCGACTACTCTGTCCTCCTTCTCCTGGACCTCTCTGCGGCCTTCGACACAGTTGACCACCCCCTCCTTCTTAATAAACTACTCTCCCTTGGCATCGGAGATGCTGCTCTCTCTTGGTTCTCATCCTACCTATCCCGACGCTCCTTCAGTGTCACCTACAATGGTGCCACCTCCCCCTCCCTCCCCCTCTCTGTTGGGGTCCCCCAAGGCTCTGTCCTTGGACCCCTTCTCTTCTCCATCTACACCTCCTCCCTGGGCAAACTCATACAATCTCACGGCTTCAACTATCACCTCTATGCTGACGACACCCAAATCTACCTCTCCACCCCTCACCTCACCTCCACTATCTCCGCCCGCATCACTCACCTCCTAAATGACATCTCAGACTGGATGTCGCTACATTTCCTCAAGATTAACCTCTCCAAAACCGAGCTTCTCGTCTTTCCCCCTGCCCACACCCCCCCCCCCATCCTATCCATCATCACCAACAACTCCACTATCACTTCCGCCCCGCAAGCCAAAGTCCTTGGCGTCATTCTTGACGCGAACCTCTCCCTCCAACCGCATGTCAAATCACTCACAAACACATGCAGGCTCCATCTCCGCAACATTGCCAAGATCCGCTCCTTCCTCACCCCAGACACCACCAAACTTCTAGTACACTCCCTCATCATCTCACGCCTTGACTACTGCAACTCCCTCCTCACTGGCCTACCCAAGTGCAGGCTCTCCCCGCTCCAGACCATCCTGAACTCAGCTGCCAGACTCATCCACCTTACCACCCGCTCCACCTCTGCCACCCCCCTCTGCCTCTCCCTCCACTGGCTCCCGATTGCCCAACGCATCAAATTTAAACTCCTTACCCTGACCTACAAAGCCGTTCACAACACTGCCCCTGACTACCTCACCAATCTGATCACCAGGTACCACCCTACCCGTACCCTTCGCTCCTCACAGGACCTCCTTCTATCCTGCTCCCTGGTCTCCTCCTCCCATGCACGACTGCAGGACTTCTCCAGGTCCTCCCCCATCCTCTGGAACTCACTGCCCCAATCCATCAGACTGTCGCCTTCTCTATTCACATTCAGGCGCTCCCTCAAAACCCATCTCTTCAGGGAAGCCTACCCCACCCTCACCTAACGGCCATCCTCCCTCATTCCTCCTACCACTTCATCCCCCCCAACCACTTCCTACTGTACCTTTACCCCCTCCCTCCTAGATTGTAAGCTCGTAAGAGTAGGGCCCTCTTACCCCTCGTACGCTGTCTGTCTTTGTTGTACTGTGCCATGTATTGTCCCCCCCTATTGTACAGCGCTGAGCAAACCCTTTGGCGCTATATAAACTCGTAGTAATAATAATAATAATAATACTTGGAAAGCCTGTCCAGGAAAACAGCCCCTAGGTTGGCCTTATGTATCTGTTTTATGACCATGAGCCTTAGTTGCGATTTATTATGGTTAAATTTGAAAAAAATGTCTAGCAACTGGTGAAGTATGTTAAAAGTGTGGATGTCACTTTCTGTTTTCTAACCTCATATTTAGAATGTAACCCCAGTCACATGGGCATTCATTCAGGTATATCACATCTGTCATACTACACATGGCAAATCTTTTCCCTGTACAGGGATCTGTAAATGAGTGCCTTTCGCTTCAAAACTTCAGTGCCTACAAAGGAACAAGCCTTTTAGAGATGGTTGCATAGATAGTCAATTACCATGCACAAGTTTTTTCATCTGTCATACGCACAAGTATATTATGTAGGTTCATGTCATATGCACAAGTTGATTACGCAGGATCCTGTCAAATGAATAAGTTGATTATGTTTAGAAACCAAAAGTAGAGGATTTTGAAAAGTCGGAGACAGGCAAATGCTTTACAATGCTGTAGACTGCTCTAGAATGTGAGTAAAAAGATACAGCAACACAAATGTGATGTTTTCAGGAAGCTATGTACTGCACCCTTCTGGCCTCTCCCACCAGTTATGATCTTCCTGCAATGCAAAAGAAGCACAGAGACCTAGTTATTACGTCACTGAGTCAAAAATAAGGTATGTAATAAAAACAAGAAGGTTTTTTTTTAAATCTCATCAAAATGTTGATGAAAGCAGAAACTGGGCGGATTAAACGTCACCTTTAAATCACAAATGTCTTAACGTAACCATAAATGTTATTTAAAAAAAAAGAATGTATTGAATTCCCCCCTTTTGTCTTGATGGATTTACAATAAAGATTATATGGATTTAATTTTTACAAAATAGTTTTACAAATATTATAATGCATACAAACCACTTAGAAGTCATTTGACTGTAGTAAAGAAAAATCTATTTGGATATTATGGGTTACTGCATTTTTTCACATCATAATTGTTTTTGTGCCACCCAAGTCTTAAAACACAAAGTAGCTGGATATTTGGGTCTTACTCTCAATAAGCCACTGAAGCCACAGGTCATTTCTGGCCTGTGATTTTTATCTGCTCCCAGTACAATAGAAGGCATTCTTAAAAAGTAAAGAAGGCAGATCTACCCTAACATGTCTGCATGCCAGGATGTAATAGAACCTGAAAAATTATAAATATGCAAAGACATAAGCATGAATAGCAGTGGAACCTAAATTTTAGTGCGACGAAAACTACATTAAAACTTAATAGGGAAAATGGTTTTCACTGAAATTGTTACAGGATAACTATACTTAAAACAAACATTTCTTTTTTTGCATGAAATAAAACAAAGTTCAATCCCACTACCAGATCTTGACAGCTCCCTGGAAAGTAGAAGCCAATTTCTGTAAGGGCCATGACCAAGTTCTCACTTTCAGACAAAGCTCTGCTGTCATCTGGTGAAGTAAATTATCAATATATGTAATGATAATGTAAGAATCTTTTTCTTTTCTTGAAGTTAGGTAAGCCCCCACAGCAAAGGGGCTCAGTAAAAGAAGGAAAATAAGCAACATATACAGTTGTGTGCAAAAGTTTGCATTCGTTGACAAAAATCATGATATTGAAATTATGACTGATCATGCCAAAAAACTGTATTTTATTTAAGGATAGTGATCATCATTATTATTAATATACAGGATTTATATAGTACTATCAGTTATCAGTTTGTGCAGCGCTTATCATCATATGAATGCGCTGGATCATATGAATCCATTTATTATCACATAGTTGTTTGGCTCTTTTTGACATCATAATAATAACAGAAATCACTCAAATGGCCCTGATCAAACGTTTACTGGAAAGTTTGGCTTTGAAGGGTCATTTCCCACATCTGTGGCTTTTTTAATTTGCAATTAGTGTCTATGTATAAATAGTCAATGAGTTTGTTAGCTCTCATGTGGATCCACTGAGCAGGCTAGATACTGAGCCATGGGGAGCAGAAAAGAATTATAAAACAAGGTATTGTAACTTTATAAGGATGAAAAAGGATCTAAAAAGATATCAAAAGCCTCGAATATGCTAGTCAGTACTGTTCAGTCACTTATTAAGAAGTAGAAAATTCAGGGATCTCTTGATACCAAGCCAAGGTCAGGTAGACCAAGAAAGATTGCAGCCACAACTTCCAGAATAATTTTGTGGATACAAATAAAAACCCACAGATAACCTCAGGAGAAATGCAGTCTGCTCTGGAAAAAGACAGTGTGGTTGTTTTTAAGGAGCACTATATGATGATACCAGCTAACAAACTCATTGACTATTTATACACTGACACTAATTGCAATTTAAAAAGCCACAGATGTGGAAAATTAAACTTTAATTGGCATTTTAACCCGTGTGTGTCACCTCGTGTGTCTGTACCAAGGCCAAACATTCCAGGGTATGTAAATTTTTGATCAGGGTTATTTCGCTGATTTCTGTTAACATTGTGAATTAAAAAGGAGACAAACAACTGTGTGATAATAAATGGATTCCAATGATCACTATCCTTAAATAAAATTCTTCTTTTTGCATGATCAGTCATATTTTCAATATCAATGCCAAAATATCACAATTTCTGCCAGGGTGTGCAAACGTTTCAGCACAACTGTACTGCATATAAAAATTATAAAACCTCCAGTGCTTATAGAGATACAAACAGGTTTATTAAGAGATGCAGAAAGGTTCTGTAACAATGTGGAGAATGCACTGAACTGATATGACCAATCAACTTATACTTTCCTTCTTGTTCTTCTTGTTTGTAATGGGTTACTTCACTTTGCACAGCCATTGCCTTTAGCTGCCTACCAAATATGCCCACAAGTTCTAGATAGATTATTTAATTTGCCAGGATATTATTTTATGCAGTCTTAAATGCTTTGATTTTACATAATGCTCTTTAAAAGTCAAGCTAAATTTGAAATACCAACTGTAACTTGAGCCTAATGTGTCATTATTAATGAGTCAGGCTCGCTCTAATATTATTCACAGTCTCTTTGGCATTCTAAATACTGCCTCTTACATACCCAAACTGCATTTAAAAAATTAGATCATATTGTTTTAGACTGTGGTGGTGATTTCTCTAATGGTATATTTGTGAGTGTTTCTTTCAAGCTAGTGCTTATGAGTCCTATGGCACACAGATTTGCAGCAGAGTGTCATCAACATATATTACTAAACAATCCTTAATGTGCTTTCTTTTCAAGACTACAAATAATTGATAATTTACTGTAAAATAAATTACCTTTCTAAACTGCTCCGGTATTATGGTAATCCCAAGAAATATCTGGATTATAGCAAAGAAATACATCTATGAAAAGCATAATGGGTTTTTTTTAAGCAAATCAGCCTCGATAAATATGCTGTAATGACAGTTAATTTGTTTGTCCCGTTGAGGCACAGACCCATTAGGGCAATCATGTGGTAACAATATGTCCTGTATGGGATATCTTTTTTTTACTTTTTAAATGGCATAGTCAGGTTTGTGTGAAATGTTCTGTATCTTCTAGCACATCATCAGTCTCATTTATAGACTCCTATGTTTTCCTATAAATGCTCAATATTATAGATTCGTATCCAAAGCTATGAGCTTCTGGCATGTACACTCTAAAGTATGGACATTGCCACAAATAGCAGACATCTAAAAAACGGCAAAATACGATAGTGTCAAATATTTCTTGCAAACATAAACATACAATTAGCCCACATTGTTATGTCATCACTAAATTTGCTTACAAATTGCTTGAAACTTGATAATATAATTTAACATGCCACATTTAATATACATAAATAAACACAAGCAATAACTTTTTATGCTTGTCAAGGCAGTTCTTACAGGATAGTTTCACAATACTCCACATTTCCTGCACTCTTCTCAAACAGCTATGTACCAAGAGAGCTAGCAGAGGCCAAGGTTTACAACCGTGAATAACAAATTAAAGAGTATTTGCTACATACACTAATGAATACAGCACTTTTGGCTTTTTTTTGTGATCAAAAATATTTCAAAATAGTTCTGATTCAATATCCCTGTAAACAGTCATTTGATGTCAGCAGCCTGGGTAGCTATCTAAAATTTCAAGTCACAAGACTATCAAAGTCAGTTTTTTCTTAATGCAAAAAATAAACTAATGGCTTACAGCAATTTAATTGATTAAAAAGCTATCAGCCTAGTGAAACAGTCTCTATGATACCTTTTTGGTTTAATGCAGTGGAAACTGGATTGAAGTTGCTGCTCCAACAAACCAGTATGTAGTTTCAGGTATTTCAAAAGAACTCATGTGACCATAGACAGGTTCATGCAAGACAAGTTACGGTTATTGTTGTTACTCTTGGATCAATTTAGAACTACACATTCAGCTGGTATCAAATATGACTTTGCATAAGTGATTTAAAAATTGACATACATATGAAAATTACATGCAACACCCTACAGGGTGCACACTGTACATAAAACAAAACCTGGAAAATGGTAAGACACGATCTGAAAATATGAATTCATGATGGAAAACAAGGATTAACATGTAACATGAAACATGGTCACATTCCAGAACCCCCACCACCAAACCAACCCCCCATACACACACTTTTCCAAATTATGTGCTACGGGGGGATTGCTGTCTCTCACTTTCAAGGATTCTATTCACATTTTTTTCTTTTTATATTCAGTTCTGTCTGCTGATATTGATGTTGTCCTGGTGAATGATAAACCTATCTTGGAGAGCTGCATTTGCCTAGATTTATTAAAGCATACCTTCACCCCCTGGATGCAATGTATCACTGCTCCCCTCTTCCCCCAGTCCAGACTGTAAAATGCCTTTTTTTTTCTTAGTTTGTTCTTTTTCGTCAACCCTATCCAGGCCTCCAATCTTGACTAAGTGAGAATGACATTTCCACCTCTCTGTATGTCACATATCCCAAGATGTTTCATTTTCCATTCACAGTGGCCAGAGTAGGTCTGACTCTCATCATTGTGGTGCTGGCTTGCCTGAACCAGGAGGAGCCACCTGGCACCTGATGACATCAGGAACAAAGATGGAACAAGCTGTATGTAAATGGCTCGGCAGATCACAGCAGGACAATACAGGATCTGTTGGGCAGGTGAACATGTGAATTGAGTACAACACTGAATAACAACTAAAAGGTTGAAAAAAGAGGAGGGAGTGAAGTTCCTTTTTAACCCCTTGGCGCTGGCACCTCCTGGCACTTTAAGGGGTTTGTGATGCCAGGAGACGGGCTAGCTTAAGGGTCATGTGACCACCGTGAGTGGATGTCATAGCGGTCACATGATCGGAAAGTTCCTGATCTCAAGTAGTGATTTAGAACTTTCCATGAGGCGTTGGTAAATGTGCCGTGAGCACACAGGGAGCAGGCTCTTGGCACATGGTTGTTTACGTTGGGTACAGAAATATGCGGCCTCTTGGCATTAAGTGCCAGACACCAAGAGGCCGCATATTTGCATACCGTTGGTGCTAAGGAGTTAAGATGGCAGCAGTGCTATTCATAAGGACTGTCTATGTTATTTTGTGGTCTGGATTTCCTTTTCCTGTGTCCCCTGTGGTATCATCTTGTGGTGCTTCCACATAACAAATATCAAATATCCCTGCTTGCCCCAAATTCATGTACCTGTTGTAAATAGGTAAATGAATGCCAGGCAAACACTGACAATTGCTGTGCGGAGGCACACTAAGGCTGAAGTGTCCATACGGATACTCCATCCTCAATGCAGATGAGTCCCCTCCCTGCCACTGCAGCTGTTACAGAACAAGTTGCCAAATAGCTTTGTAGCTGGGTGGGTGGAGCTTAATGGAGATTAAGAGACACTAGTTCCCCAGCAGTTCTGCTTGTGAGTGACAGCAGGCGGTAGGCAGATTACAAAGACAATAGACAGCCTGATATTGGCTATAGTATCCACCCACTGCCTACTTTCAGTTACAAGGAGAGAGTGGACCTGATGGGGAACAAGTTTCTCTGAATTCCCATCAGGCTTTGCCTGCTGTCAGCATTGCTGGTACTAGGCACCTGTTGTCTGTGAAGCTGACAGCATCCTTGCCAACCAGTGACAGGTAGGATGAGTCCCCCCATAGTGTTTATACCTTCTCTCCATAGCTCCTAAGAAAGCAGTTTTTGTGAAACACTTAAAGAAAGTCCCCTATCCTACTAGCTGATACTATTGATGGCAGAATTTTGGAACCCGTGTTTGGATATGTGGAAAATGGATATATATGTAAATCTGATTACAACGTGGGAAACAGTGCACACATATGAGGAAGTATCGGTGGCACATAAATATGTCTATATATGCTGTCGCCAGTGTTTTTAAGTGATTTATATTACATTTTGTATTACACCGTGTTAGTGAAACATTATCTTAAGAATTTTTGTGTAACTTTTTGATACCTTTAAATTCCACAAAAAAATATTTGCATTATTACATATTACCTAAGAAGTCATTAGCCAACTTATTACCTAAGTTTACATATATTTTAAAAAAACATTGATAAAGGCATTTTTAATCTAGTAAGTGTAGAAACAAATGCTATAAGAGGCTTCCTTTCAAACTGTTTGCCCAATGAGGATTTGTGGGGTAGAATTCAGCTCCCTTGATTAGGAAAGTTTCTTTGTGTACAAGCCAACTTCTACATTGTACCATCAGTATCTGCATGCATGCGTGATCCAGTAATCAATCACCACGGAAGAAGAGGTCTTCCCTATATTAAATTTTGGGATGATAAATAAGCTGTTTGCATGTAAAGCATTTAAAAGTTTCTTGAAACTGAGGGGGGAGGCATCATTCAGCTTAGGGGAAGTAACTAGGGCCCAGTGTAATTTTTATTAATAATGGGATGAAGGTCAATGTGCAAATCAGCTAAGCAACACAATCATGATCAGAGTAAAATGCTTCCGTATCCCAGACTATGCTGTGGATGTGGGGAGAATAGATGAAGATTCAAATAAAAATTTTGTAGAAGTACTGATGAGTCACCTTGCTGGCTTTTGGCTAAGTCACAATGGCAAGAGGAGCCCAGAGAGACCATGTGGGTGGGGCTTACATGTGACTGTGGTGCACAGGGATCAGTGTGCAGGTGAATGCCAGACCAATATGCTGATTACAGAAAGAAAGGCTCCTTATTTCTATCACCAGATACTAACAGAAGGTATGCTTGATGTCCCTAGGCTGTCCCTTCATCACAGGAACCTGTCCCAAGGCTCAGCCTATCTCTTCCTCACTACTTTTATCCACTCTGCAAGGCTCAGAAAAATGACACAGCAGGGGCTATATATGTCTCAAAGATGGCTACCAATATCTTGAAAGAATTCTTTGCCCAACCAGACAAAGGCTCTCCCAAGATGGCTCCCAAAGTCCATATGGCAGAGGACATTTGCAGTTCGTAACATGTCCCAAGAAGACAGAACAAAAGGGAAGTACTTCTCTTGAGTTCTCGCATGATTCTATTTAAGGAACTAAGGCCAGGTGAAGAGATCTATTGGTAAAAAGTGAGAGCTATGCCAGAAATCTCATTAGTGGAAAATAATATGTGACTAACACCCCTCACATGCAGTGTGCTGGTGGCAACACCAGAAATCTCACTAGAAGGAAACTAACACCCCTCACAATGAAGGAATCTGATTTCAGTACAAGGACAAACAGCACTGCATCTGGAAAAATATTACCTGGAAAACCTAATGCAAATCTTTTGGTTTTGGATTTGGAAGAACCTCTGTCAGTTTTTTATTTTTTTTTTATTTTTCTATCTGTGTTCCCATTGTCAGTGGGACAGAAAGCTTGCTTCCCAGCCTACTCGTGATATATATTCACAAACATGCAGTGGTTCGTGTACCCAAAAATGATCCTAACATATGTAATATACAACATAGTGTATGGAGTAAAAGTATGTTGTGGCCTTGATCCAGTGAAACAGAAAGGGTTTGAGAAATTGAAGAGTAATACAATATTTTACGGTAGTCTTTGGAACAAGAATACAGAGAATATCTTCCAATGGGGGTACCTGTTATGGTGACAACTCTCTAAGAGAGATTTCCCCTAATTATGGAAAAAAAATTTTCTCACTTTTTGATGTGTCTCTGGTACAGAAATTGAATGAACATAGACAATAAATAAAAACCAGTTCAGAGATTTTAGCATTCCCAACTCCATCCAAACTTGAACAAATTGCAATAATTATACTTTTATTTGCACATTAGGTATCTGTGATGTACCGGGGTTGATTTACTAAAACTGGAGAATGCAAAATCTGATGCAGCTGTGCATGGTAGCCAATCAACTTCTAACTTCAGCTTGTTCAATTAAGCTTTAACAAAAAAACTGGAAGCTGAATATTTTTTATTCATACCTGTAACAGATTTTGCACTCTCAGTTTTAGTAAATCAACCCTAATGTGTCATACTGTATATTTAAAGTATATCTAAATGTGAGAACAACAATTGAATATATTGAAGATTATAAGCCCTTAGATGAGGTGGCTTTCTAATAAAAGGTTAGGTACATGTAGCGCTACCCCTGTAGGAGCTGCTATAGTATTTTCCAGGTCTTCCCTCCTTTTGCCCTGCAGCCAGGCACAAGGTAGTCTTGCAGCCAGGTACACGCACACACTTTTGCTCGTTGTCTCCAATAATAAGTCTAGGTGTTGCTGTTTTTGGTGTTTAATTGGAGAACCAGGGTAGGGCTGGGGAATTTAGTAAGATACTCCAGGAATAGAACTAATTACAGCTGAGGAAGAACTTCCTTGAGCAAAGTCCCAATGTCAGAGGGCGGTTGAACAGATAATTCTCTTCAGGACACCAGCTGGCATCCCCTTTCATGGACCCACACAGCACCAGAGGGGTAGCAAAGCATATGAAGTCCTCAAGATCCATAATGTCTGTACTCACAAGACCCAAGGACAGAACGGTTGCCTCCTAATTTTTCAAGCAATGCCCTCCAGCGATACTAGTCAAATCTTTGGCAGACAGCTCTACCTCAGTCAGCTTTCTGAAGAACCAGAATGTCTGTACTCACAAGGCCCAAGGACAGAATGGTAGCCTCCTTCTAATCTTTCAAGCAATGCCCTCCAGCGATAGTAGTCAAATCTTTGGCCCAGGCAGGTTGGTACAATCCTCTCCAGGAAAGATCCAGGGCTCAGTGTGCCCATAGCATAAATATGCTGTCCCATCATCCTTCAGGGCTACAATAGCTGGGATTTGCAGATGATGAGAATCTGCTTCACCACAGTTACAGTGTGAACATGGACTCCCTAGAACTGGTGTCACTGGCAGAATCGCCAGATGAAGATAACAGAATCTGTCTTTCAATAATCATACTATCAATTTCTAAAAGGTATACATCAATAGTACATTTTACTCTTTTGAAAGCTGTGCTCAAGAAGCAAGTGGAGTGCAAAGGACTAGTCACAGTATTGCCTATGAGCTACCCAAAGGTGATCCTTACCTCTTTATTTCCTAATAAAGCCTTTCACTGTATTGTGTCTCTTTGTAGAAGTGGCCACTTTGGTAGAAATAAAGACTTTTCTCACCATGTCAGAGCTGCCCCCATAATAACTGGTGATCCTGTAAATTAGTGTAGTACTACCCCTGCAGGGGCCATTTGATAATGTTTGTTCCCAGTGGTTGCCCTGACCTTGCAAGCCTCCCGACACCTCTGACACTTTGGATTCAGACATATTTCAACAGTATGAAATAATAATGCAAGACATACGATTCTTTAGTAACAACTCTCTATTAGGCTCATTTAAAAAAGTAAACCATAAAAATGAAGGTTTAGATGGTACATCTCCAATTAACGCATAAAAGTAAAACACTGATAAAATGGAAATAACCAAATAGCAATGGGAAACAGAATATATGGTCACAACTTGTACATTATAAAGATGTTACTGCAACACCAGCAGCAAGAGGGCAAAGAAAAGGCTTGTTGACTTATCAGCTCCCTCTAGGCCACCAGCGTCACAACAGGAAGTGCAAAGAATTATACATATATATATATATATATATAAACACACACTATATTGCCAAAAGTATTGGGACACCTGCCTTTACACGAACTTTAATGGCATCCAAGTTTTAGTCTGTAGGGTTCAATATTGAGTTGGCCCACCCTTTGCAGCTATAACAGCTTCAACTCTTCTGGGAAGGCTGTCCACAAGGTTTAGGAGTGTGTCTATGGGAATGTTTGACCATTATTCCAGGAGTGCATTTGTGAGGTCAGGCACTGATGTTGGACGAGAAGGCCTGGCTCGTAGTCTCCGCTGTAATTCATCACAAAGGTGTTCTATCGGATTGAGGTCAGGACTCTGTGAAGGCGAGTAAAGTTCCTCCACCCAAAAGTCGCTCATCCATGTCTTTATGGACCTTGCTTTGTGCACTGGTGAGCAGTCATGTTGGAACAGGAAGGGGCCATCCCCAAAATGTTCCCACCAATTTGGGAGCATGAAATTGTCCAAAATTTCTCGGTGTGCTGACGCCTTAAGTGTTCCCTTCACTAGAACGAAGGGACCAAGCCCAACCCCTGAAAAACAACCCCCCTCCACCAAACTTTACACTTGGCACAATGCAGTCAGGCAAGTACTGTTCTCCTGGCAACTGCCAAACCCAGACACGTCCATTGGATTGCTAGACAATAAAGCATAATTTGTCACTCCAGAGAACACATCTCCACTGCTCTAGAGTCCAGTGGCGGTGTGCTTTACACCACTACATCCAACACTTTGCATTGCACTTGGTGATGTAAGGCTTAGATGCAGCTGTTCGGCCATTGAAACCCCTTCCATGAAGCTCTCTATGTACTGTAGGTGTGCTAATCTGAAGGCCACATGAAGTTTAGAGGTCTTTAGCTATTGACTCTGCAGACAGTTGACCGTAGAATATTTAGTATCAAGGAAATTTAGTAGCAAGTAGCACGTAGCAAGAAAATAAGGATGGACTTATTGCACAGGTGGCAACCTATCACAGTACAGCAATCTGGATGCCTAGGTGCTTGATTTCATACACCTGTGGCCATGGAGGTGATTGGAACACCTGAATCCAATGATTTTGAGGGGTGTCAAAATACTTTTGGCAATATAATATATATATATATATATATATATATATATATATGCTTTGGCATACATGGTATATTGGCATAGACAGCCTAATTTCAATAACAATGACTATTGCCGGCCATAGACGGGTCGAAAAGTATTATTGTAATTTGTTTTTATATTTATTTATTTTTAATGATTATTTACTCTATATTTAATAATATTTCTCAAATAACTACGTTTTATTAATAAAGTTTATTTAATATGTGGATAGGGTTTTAGAGGGTATTTTAATAGGGTCTGTAATGCCATTATGGAATGCGAGTATACTGTTAATATATAATGCTGTTTTTTGCATTATATGGAGTACTGGTATATAGAGTATTATCAGAATATATTCCCCCATTTATTTATATATGCAGCTGTTTTTTAGTGGCAGCGGATCAAGCAGGGGGGACTGACAACTCATGGGGCCCCCGGGCAATAGGGGATCATGGGGCCCCTGTGTCCTTGCCCACACTCAAAAAAGCCTATAAAAAAGGTACCAGGCAAGGTCAGACTGACCATTGGAACACTCGGGCACTGCCCGAAGGCCCAGGGTCAGTAGGGGGCCCCATGAGATGCCCCTGGTACCTTTCATTGGCTTTTTCATAGGCTTTTTTGGGTGTTGGTGAGGACACAGGGGCCCCATGATCCCCTATTGCCAGGGGGCCCCATGAGTTGTCAGGCCGCCCCTAGTACCAGGGACATTTCATGGGGCCCCCTACTGACCCCGGGCCCTCGGGCAGTGCCCGAGTGCTCGAATGGTCAGTCCACCCCTGGGATCAAGTGACAAATATAGATCCATGCCAGTAGTGTTTACATTGCACCAAACTCCGAGAAAATGGGGGTTGTCTTCTATGAAGATTGATGCCCAGGCCGCCTATATAAGGCTTCCATGTCACTATGAGCGAATACCCTGAAGAAGTCACGTGATTACCACAACGTAACGCGTTGGTACACTGTGACAGAACTTCCAGTGCGTGGTGACATCATTTCCAGCGCAGGCTCCATATTGGGACACCAGGAAATCATGCAGTACACCCATTACATGAGGTGAAAGGCTGATTGGAATTCATTACTATGTGAGTGGGCATTCTTTGGTGTTTTTACTCTAATAAATTACTGATTTACACTATGGGGGATCTTTTTTGTTTCTATTATGATCCTCTGATGTGAGCAGCATTGCAAGATTATCCAGTGGTTGGAGGGAGCTCAGGAGGAATATTGGTGCTACTGATGTTATCGAGTGCGGTCATCTTTCTAGTGACGCGGTAGTTCCTGTGAGGATCATGGTTGATCCATTAAGCGAGCTGGCCCGTGTGGTCACTGTGAGGAGGCGAGGGGGCACTCAGGCCATTTAGGGATTTTTCATCATGATGGCACGTTTCACTTTCATCACGTGCTCGATTTGCATTTTCATTCATATACACATGAGTTTGTCAGAGTGAACTTGTTTTATGGACTGAACATCACTTATTTATCACATATTGTTTATTGTTTGTTTTGCTGTGGTCAAGTGTTTTTTAACACACATCACTTTGTACTAGGTTTACCCCATTAGGGTTGCACTTATATATATATACAGTTGCAAGAAAAAGTATGTGAACCCCTTGGGATTACGTGGAGTTTTGCATGAATTAGGCATAAAATGTGCTCTGAACGTCATCTAAGTCACAACAATAGAAGAACACAGTCTGCTGAACATAATACTACACAAACATTAGATATTGCCATGGTTTAATTGCACATAACATGTAAACATTCACAGTGCAGGGAGGAAAAAGTATGTGAACCTTTGGCCTTAATAACTGGTTGACCCTCCTTTGGCAGCAATAACCTCAACCAAACGTTTCCTGTAGTTACAGATCAGACCTGCACAACGATCTGGAGTAATTTTGGACCACTCCTCTTCACAAAACTGTTTCAGTGTAGCAATATTCTTGGGATGTCTGGTGTGAATCGCTCTCTTAAGGTCATGCCACAACATTTCAATCGGGTTGAGGTCAGGACTCTGACTGGGCCACCCCAGAAGGCGTATTCTGTACTGTTGCAGCCATTGTTTTGTTGAATTACTTGTATGCTTTGGGTCATTGTCCTGTTGCATCACCCATCCTCTGCGGAGCTTCAGTTGGCGGACAGATGATCGTACATTTTCCTGTAAAATGTCTTGATAAACTCTGGAATTCATTTTCCCATCAATGACAACAATCCGTCCAGGCCCTGAGGCAGCAAAGCAGCCCCAAACCATGATGCTCCCTCCGCCATGTTTTACAGTGGGGATGAGGTTTTGATGTTGGTGTGCTGTGCCTTTTTTTTCTCCACACATAGTGTTGTGTGTTCTTCCCAAACAACTCAATCTTGGTTTCATCTGTCCACAGTATATTTTGCCAGTAGTGCTGTGGAACATCCAGGTGCTCTTTTGCAAACTTCAAACGTGCTGCAATATTCTTTTAGGACAGCAATGGCTTCCTCCGTGGTGTCCTCCCATGTACTCCATTCTTGTTTAATGTTTTCCTTATTGTAGATGTGTCAACAAAAATGTTAGCCAGAGATTTCTGTAGGTCTTTAGCTGACACTCTGGGATTCTTCTTTACCTCATGCAGCATTCTGCGCTGTGCTCTTGCAGTCATTTTTACAGGACGACCGCGCCTAGGGAGAGTAGCAACAGTGCTAAACTTTCTCCATTTGTAGACAGTCTGTCTTACTGTGGACACATGAACATCAAGGCTTTTGGAGACACTTTTGTAACCCTTTCCAGCTTCATGCAAGTCAACAATTCTTGATCGTAGGTCTTCTGAGAGCTCTTTTCTGCGAGGCATGGTCCACATCAGACAGTGCTTCTTGAAACCAGTAAACCCAAAACAGGTGTGTGTTTTTTAAGGGCAGGACAGCTGTCAGCAACACATCCAATATCATCACACTGATTGGAGTCAAGGTTGGCTCACTCCTGGCTCCAATTAGCTCTGGGAGAAGACATTAAGCTAGGGCCTCACATACTTTTTCCTCCCTGCACTGTGAATGTTTACATGTTATTTGCTATTAAACCATGGCAACATCTAATGTTTGTGTAGTATTATGTTCAGCAGACTGTGTTCTTCTATTGTTGTGACATAGATGACGTTCAGAGCACATTTTATGCCCAATTCATGCAAAACTCCACGTAATCCCAAGGGGTTCACATACTTTTTCTTGCAACTGTATATATATATATATATATATATATATATATATATATATATATATATTGTTTTCCCTAGAGAAGGGAGTCACTCTCTATTCACTGATTATCCTATTTGTGTTTTGATCCCCCAGTTGGGGATAGGGGGGTTTTGCCTGTGTATTCACCTCACAGGTTTTTGTGGTATTATTCACTTGTTTTGTGTGCCACTTGTTATTCATTTATTTCATATATATCTCATTTTGTCATGTTTTGCACATTTATGTAGTTATTTATTATCGCTACACCATTTAGTTATTTATTTGTGTTTCACTTATTGGTATAAGGAGTGGGTGTGAGCAGCTTAGGTTAGGGATTATCATTGAAGAGCAGGATGATTTTTCCATATTTGCAAGCAGAGATGGCTGGCTGAAAACTGGATAGGGACAGTTCCCATGCAGAGAGGCTGATGCAATCCCAGTGTGGTGACTGGCGACACCGCTGTGCTGAGCTAGTATGCAGAGTCCCATAGTAGTAGACAGCAATCTATCTCTGGAGGAGAACGGCAGTCCCCCCTGTGTTCCTTTCTGAATCTTCCACCAAGAGCATGAACCAGTTCCATTCCATAGAATATATCTGCTCTCCCAGTAACCTTTTGGTTCCCCAGCTTGTAGTTGTAGTTCAATCAGCATTCAGAAATACATTATGACTACAGGTCCCAGGATCCTCTACTGTCTGAATAACTGGATCCACTCTTCTAACAAGAAGTGATGTAGCAGTCCCAGTACTGGGCACTAGGGGAAAAAAGAATTAATCATAGTCTCATCTGTAAATGTCCCTGGATGGCATAATGATATAGTCAGCACCTGGCTACATTAGTAACAGACATTGAAAAAGGAAAGAAAAAGCTGTAGAAAAACATTTTTTCAATGAAATGATACTTCTTCATAAACACAATGCTAGTTTTCTTTGCTTATACACAATCACAGCAATATAATCACCTTCTGGTTAAATGTCCAGCATTCTCTTTATGGTAACCTCATTCAGACTAACTAAGAGTGAATCTTCCCAGGTTTAGTTCACTTGGGTAGAAAGTTGTTGAATGCTGCTTGAAATCGTTAAAACCCAAACTTAATAGCACATACTATTGATGTCTATGGGAGGCGAATCTTGATACTACAATCTGTACATTTACAAAGCTAATAGGTAAGCTATTGTCAAAAAAGGGCATGGGGAGCTGGGTACGTGGGACAAAGCAAAAACTTTAAAAATACCATTTATTTGGGAGAGAAGCCTTTTAATACAGCTTTGAGTACAACATGGGAAAAACATTAGTCATCTAAATTACATGATTGGGAGATGCCTCTAAGTTGTATGTCGTGTTACGCTACAGTACAATTTTCAGGGACAGTGTCAATCAACACTGATTTTAGGTATGTATTTGTTAGAAAATGGCTAACATTAGGACAGCATGTGAGCACTGGATAAACAGACAGCAAACAGTAAAAGACAGGTTTTATATTGTAATAAAAATTGTAGTGTATTGTTTGAGAGACAATGGGGGAGATTTACTAAAAATGGAGTACTCTGAATCTGGTGTAGCTGTGCATAGTAGACGATCAGCTTCTAACTTCAATTTCTTCAATTAGAAGAACTCCGGGATAGGCAAAGAAATCACCCATTAGTACACCACCCTGCACAAAACTATAAACAGTTAATACATTTGTGAAATTCCTTACCATTGAGGAGAAAAGTCTAATTGAATTTTCAGGAAGTCATCTCTGTAATTCAAAAAATAACATCATCTGCTCTGCCAAGGAGGAAGTGTAACAGCAAGGATTACATCATGTCCTCTCCTCTCAGGAAACTACACTTTCCATCAACCTTTGGGAATTGTAGTGAATGTGGGTGGGCACACTAGGCCTGTACATGTTGAATGTATAGTCTCCCACTTCAACAGAAAACATGCCTACACATTTCCCAGCTGCCACTGCTATCCTCACCCTCCAGTCACAACAGAAAAGGAACCAATTTCCCTGACATTCGTTTTTTAATCCCAGAATAAATATGGCCACATGCCCAGAATTAGATTGTTTACCCCTTGTTGTCTGCTGAAATTAAACATTAGAATTCTTCTCCCTATTTTTCTAAGGCAGGCCATAGGCGGGCCGTTTATCGGCTGCATTTTCGGCTGATAAAACAAAAAATCGGTTGGCCCCGTTGCCGATGCTGCCACCAATATCCACGAAAAACGGACGTTTTTTGAGGATTTTTCATCATGACTGATAAAACTAAATGAGAAAATCTGCAAAAAATGTCCGATAGGCTGGCCCCACTAATGGGGCCGATAAACGACCCATCTATGGCCTGCATAACAGCCGTTGCTACTTGTATGCTTCTATGTGATCAATCCCCGGCGACAACAAAACAGAAACAAAGCACCGAGACTTAAGGCTCCATTCACACGAGTGCCTTTCACATTGCTAGCAGAATCATTGCGATTCAGTCCGTGATTTAAAACATACTGTGAAAATGTGAAAACACGCGATTGCATGTTCAGGGGCCATTCAATTCAATGTTTCCTGATGTTTTGCCTTGATTTTACCCAGGATTTTGCAGCGATTTTACACAGGATTTTGCAGCGATTTTACACAGGATTTTGCAGTGATTTTGCCCATGAATTTACCTGCAATTTTGCCACATTTTTACCCATGATTTTGCCATGATTTTACAGATGATTTTGCAACAATTTTACCCACATTTTTACCTGAAATTTTACTGTGATTATAACCCCGATTTTACCTGGAATTTTGCTGAGATTTTACCCTTTTGCCATGATTGTACCTGCGATTTTGCCGCAATTTTATCTGGAATTTAAGCTTGAATTTTGTCGCAATTTTGCTGCAATTTTACCCTTCAATCTTGCTGTGATTTTACCCACAATTTGGCCCACAATTAACCACAATTGTACCACGTTTAGGGTGTGTTTTCATTTCAATGAAAAACACATCAAGACCGCAGCACGTGTGTGTGTTTTTTATGCAATTAAAAACATTTTCAAAACGCATTAAAAAGTGTGTGCAAAAACACACTGCAAAGCGGCCAAAACGCAAACTGCATTAGTGTGAACAGGCCTAAAATGCATTAAAAACATGTTAAAAAATACACACGTGCTATGGTTTTGATGTCATTTTTTGATATTTTTTTGAGTCACATGACCTATGAAAAATGCACCCTAAATGTGGTAAAATCAAGGCAAAATCACAGGTAAAGTCGCGGCGATATTCCGGGTAAAAATGTGGCAAAATCAAGGGTAAAATTGTGGCAAAATCACGGGTAAAATCGTGACGAAATTCCCGGTAAAAATGTGGCAAAATCAAGGGTAAAATTTTGGCAAAATCACGGGTAAAATCATGGCAAGATCACAGATAAAATCGTGGCAAAATTGCAGGTAAATTTGTGGCAAACTCATGGGTAAAATTGTGGCAAGATCACGGGTGAAATTATGGCAAAATCACGGGTGAAATCATGGCAAAATCACAGAAAAATTCCTGGTAAAATAGCTGCAAAATCCCTGATAGTATCGTGGAAAATTGACAGTAAAATCATGGCAAAATTCCAGGTAAAATCATGGCAAAGTCGATGCAAAATAGCGAGTAAAATTGTGGCAAAATCGGGGGTAAAAATACAGCAAACTTGAAGGTAAAATCTCAGCAAAATCCTGGGCGAAATTGCGGCTAAAATCGCAGCAAACCCGTGGGTAAAATCGTGTTTTCGGTGGCTATTATGGGCACCTTTTTTCCTATCAGCAAAATACCTATACCACTATTTTCAGCCGCCAATATAAGGGTAGATCCCTAGTATGTATAGTATATACACTGTTACTGGTGGAGGAGGTGCAGAGACTTCTAGCTGAAGCTATGGGAGGCAGGACAGACCCAGAGTGTCCTGAGATGTAAATTTTAGAACGCTGCCTGGGTGGGAGGTATAGACCAGGAGTCTGACTCCACCCATAACAGTGAGCAGGGAGGAAATACATCACTGCTTCCTGGAGAAAGAACTACAGAGGGGCTGTGCCAAGACCAGTGGCTGGTGCAATAGGAGGGATAGGAGGCACTGGTCTCACAAATATGAAACCACAGGAGATTAACGGTTTTATTTGAAAATCATCAGCTTATTTCAGAGTAACTACTAAGTGAACCAGAAGATGGAGGACATATTCAGTGAAGGTAGGAGATTAGCAGCAAGGACATGGAAAAACGTTTTTAACCGGAGTTCTGATTTAAGCTTTGACAATAAAACTTGGAAGCTGATTGGTTACTATGCAGAGCTGCACCAGACTCCCCCAAAAGCTGCAAATAGTGTTCAATGGCTGAACAGTATGAAAGCAAATTACCTACTTTTTACTATAATTTTACTTTGTTATTTAGTTTCATATGCATTTATATTGTCTATCTTTTTCTTTATTTTTTGTATTGATGTGGTGGTTGGGCTGTCCACATAATCTGAAAAGACAAAAAGAGGGCGCGCGGACCTAGTGCATTACCTTTAAAATGAGATTTATTGATAAAAAGTAAAATACTCACAAGAGAAAATCAAATGGAAAGCATGTCACAAGAGATGCAGTGTGGTCCAAGACCCCTGAAGGTAGTCTGGTGGGGGACTGTAGACCTCAAGATAGCTGATGTTGATGCGTTTCGAGGTTGTACCTCTTCCTCAGAGCCAATGTCTACACAACCTGTGTCCTCTCCTAAATGGGCTGCGGACCATGTGGTGTTAGATGGTAGGTCTCGCCTGTTGGACAGAGACATCGGGGGGAGGGGGATGCATTCAACAAGCATAGTCGGAGGTGGGCCCACATATCCACAGATACAAAAGAGAATACACAATGGGTGTGGGTGAATAATAAAGAATAGTATGCTAGCTTGATGTACAATGATGATAATACACATCTGAACACATATCTGCTGGTATGGATGAATACACCGGTATAAATCCCTCTGAGCCATGATGATATGACAAGTACTCAGGATTTCAACTCTAATACACAAGTAAATTATCTGTGTGGGGTGTGTATCTAGATAGTACTCACAGACCTTGGGGAATGGATCTTGGGTGCATGGTGATACACTTGGAAGCATGTAGAAAGACCAGTCAGATGCATATCACCTGGGATGAGCTAATGGAGGGATAATGACAGTAGGTGCAGTCAAGCATGATTGCTGGAACGCACGCCAACATAAAAGGAGGGGGGTCCGGCTGGTTCCCACAAAGAGGGAGGGAGGCCCACCTGGGTATATGGTATATTGATTGGTGCCCTGTAGGCAATGGGGGCAGGACCGCCTAGGCCGTCGGAGGAGAGCTGGCGGAAGATGGCCGACATCCGCCGGCATCATCCTGGTCCGCTGTGTGCTCCACAGAGAAAGTAAGGAGAAACAGCGGTTGTAGTGTCCGTCCCACCCACCTCCGACTATGCTTGGTGAATGCACCCCCCCTCCCCCCCGATATCTCCGTCCAATGGGCAGGACCTACCATCACACACCACATGGTACACAGCCCATTTAAGAGAGGACACAGGTTGTGTAGACATTGGCTCTGAGGAAGAGGTACAACCTCGAAACGCGTCAGTATCAGCTCTTCCCCACCAGACTACCTTCAGGGGTCTTGGACCACACTGCATCTCTTTCCCTTTGATTTGATTTCTCTTGTGAGTATTTTAGTTTTTATCAATAAATCTCATTTTTAAAGGTAATGCACTATACTTTCATATACAGTTCTCTTTGAATTTCCCTGGTCCGTTGAGGGCAGCAAGACTTGCATTCCTTTCATACACATGTGGGGATATTGACATTGCGGAGTCCATTGTCCAGCACAGGAGCTCATGCATTCGGTTGCTTTTTTCTTCCTACCAGACTTCTGTTGGGCTGTACACAGCCTGGCCAGGTCTGTCTGCAATTCCTCTGCTTTGCCAGCAGAATCTTGATAATCCCTGGCACTAAATAGTCAGTTGTATTTTTAAAATGTTTTATTTCATAATAGTCAGGCACTGGAGGCAAAGCTACAGTGGTAAAAACCACAGCCATAGGCAGGCTGCCTCATTAAAACACAATGGGTAAGACAGGCAGCAAATAAAGGCAGGGGGGTTTAAACAGCCAGGAAGAAGGGCAGGTAGCATCATCTCCTCTACCTAATCCTTCTCCTTTATCTCCTCTAGATCCTCCTATGTGATTATGGCAAAAAAAGGCTCAGGGGAACTGAGTTTTTTTTCACTCCACCAGAGACCTATCATGTAAGAGGTAGCGATTTGGCTAGCAAAGCCTTTCTCTTACTACCCCTCCAAGGTACAGAGCAGGCAGTTGTTTGCAAGTGCGGCTATTGCATCTCTTCCTCCTCCTCTTCTTCCTCTTCTGCTAATCCTTCTATAACCCTGCAAACTGGTTATAAGGAGTTGATGGAATTATTTGATCACACTGAGGATGAGCACCATGTCCAAAGAGGGGCAGGGGGGTTCAGCCACACAACAGTCAGGGAACATCAGGCAGAGAACAGCAAGAAGCTGTGATGTTTGGGCAGCTGGAGCTTTCTGCAAAGTGGAAGAAGGGGTTTATGATGATGTGCCAGACCATCCAGGGGTGCCACTGACTGGAGAACAATTGTAGGGAAGGATTTTGAACAGGGACAGCTTGCAGAGGACTGGAGAGAGTAGTCATCCTAATCCATCTGGCAGCTCTTCTTCACAAGTACAGGCCACTGCTATCCCCAGGCTGGTCCACAGAGCTATGCAGTGTGGGCCTTTTTTTTTTTTAACTGCTACTAGTGTAGAAAAAAAAGTCACCAAATCACCCCCATGTCCAGCATTATGGCAAAACTGCTGGCTTTGCAGCTGTTCCCATTCCAGTTTGTGGAATCAGTCCATCTTCCATCTGTTAATGGTCTGTGTTCCACAAGTTAATGGTCATTTATGTCTAGGGCACTAACTGGCAGGCCACTCTTCAACAAGGAAAAACTATACATGTACCTTGCCTTACCACTTGGTGGCTATACTCAGACAGTATTTAACTGGAAGAAATGCAGCTCCCATATAAGCTGCCTGTCAAACGCCTCATCTGGGACACCGCCATGCCCAAGATGTTGGCCATGCTGTAAACGCTTCTGCCCTCCTCTTCCTCCTCCTTCCATTCCTCCTTTGCTTCACCGTCTTCCATATCCTCATTTTCCTATGTGCCCCTGAATCATGTATGTTAGAAAACAGCCTCCTTCCTCCAGTTCATGGCCTGGGCATGTCCTACATTAACATTTTCCCACCCACCTTGACTATTTTTTGTGAGTATTTTTAAACATTATTTTACAGATTGACAATTTTTTATCCTTGTAAGGGCATTGTTTTCCTGGTCCAATAATGGACTAATGGGCGCCAAGTACTACCGCACACCCACTTATTGTTACTTATGTTACATATGTTACTATAGCAATATATTTATTTTATATACATTTAACTAAGAGTTGATCAAATATTTTTGAATATGAGGATATAGCAGTGGGTTAAGATGATCCTAATGTGAGGGTGTGCAGTGTTTAGAAGTCAGCTGGTCCTGTAGGCCTTGTGATCTCCTCCATTAGTTTCTATAGCATCAGGTAGTATGCCCACACTGCAAAGTATCAACCCCAGTTAGTTAGTGGAGGATAGCTCCAATCGGAAAATAGCCCCAGTGAGATGATGCCTTAATAACCACAATATAAACCATGAAGCATATATGTATACAGAAAAACCTGAAAGTATAATATAAGCAGGGGCGGACTGACCATTTGGAAACTTGGGCACTGCCCGAGGGCCCGGGGTCAGTAGGGGGCCCAATGAGATGCCCCTGGTACCTTTTTCGTAAGCTTTTTTGAGTTTGGGCAAGGACACAGGGACCCCATGATCCCCTATTGCCCAGGGGCCCCATGAGTTGTCAGTCCACCCCTGAATATAAGGCTACTCACAGTCATCATAAGGTGTACACCTGTCATTGGGTATTTTATATTGGGAATTCAACCTAAATAATATTAATACATTAATTGATATGTGGTGTTTGGAATCTACATCTGAGATGGTGTTGCTGGACTAATGTGAATTATATTAGCACACTTCAAAACATCTACAAACATAATTAACACATATGCACATGAAGACTTTTTATGGCTTGTTTATATAGCAATACATTAATGAATTAAAAGCTGAATATATATGCCCTGCAGGGAACATAGTTTTAAATGTTTTTAACATGTGTCATATCATGCTGGTGTTAGTTTATATGACCCATTAAAATAAAGGATAAAAAATGTTAACTATATGACATTAGTGGATATTATGTGCATGACCCACTCAGAGATATATCCAATACTTCTGGGGTTTTGTGATGATATAACATCTAACTGTGCAGCTAGCTTACAAATCATATTCTAAACTCTAGTCCCTTAAAGCCTAACTCCAGCAAAAATGTTTTTTTTCTCGTTCATTGGTTTTTATTTAAGCTTCTCTTAACAGTAACAGTAGTGACAGGGTTTGAAAACGTTATCATTAAGTAATGCAGACGATGAAGAGTGTCAAAAACCTGAATAGTGACAGAAACAATAAACATGAAATGTACAGACTAATATATATCGCAAAAGAGGAAATATAGCTTGTAAAAAATAAAAGAAGGGGAAGAGGGGTGGCGATTTCCAGAGGTCTGTTGTACAATCCTCAGTAGGGTGGTAAATCGGATGTTCAAGATTCACATCAAAAGCTCAAGGTTCCAATAAAGACTCTTCAAAACCTGGAGGGAGGAAATGTGTAATTCATGACTGCCACATCTAGCTGTATACAAGGATCCTGTCTTGCAAGGTAGCTTCTATCTATCCATGGATCATGGCCCTATTTCTTGTCTCAGTGAGGCATAATTTAGTTGTTTTCCAGGCTTTTTCCAATGTCTGTTTAGCAGTGATAGTGATCTGTAAGAGAAGCCTAAACTGCCTTTTAGGGAGCTACAAGGTGCTCCTGTAAAGAATAGCAACCGCAGACTCCAGAGAGAGCCAAATATGTTTTTTTAATTTTTGACCGTGAAGAAGAGTTAACATTTCTATCATTTTTATTCTGCTGGTGACCCTATTGTGACCCTATTGTGGAAATTGTCTTCTATGTCTTGTACAAGAAATGGGTGGGGAGGTCAGGAGGGTATAGGCAGCAGTCAAAGCAGTTTCATAAGTTCTGAATTAGTTTTTACAAATGTTATTTTAACCTCTTTCCCTTCCAGAAGGATTTATCCTCTTCCTTATCAGGCCATTCCACACTGCGTTACCCAAACAAAATGTATATAACTTTTTTCTCACACAAATAGAGCTTTTTTTGGTAGTATTTGATAGCCTCTTCTTTTTGTTGTAAGCTGATCAGAGCTTGCAGTGCCACTTCCAAAAGCAGTGTCCTAATTTACCCTTGACCATAATGGGTTCTTCATGCTACATACTGCTAAACGATAGCAACATCTACCCAGAAGTTAATCACTTACCTGTATTAAAACCATGTTAGACCAACATTTACTACTGATAAACAGGCTCACCCAAAATGGCCACTTTTGCCCATAGCTGTGCACACTTTCAGTCTGTGTTATACCTCCTCTCCCTTTGCCAGGTTTTTGAGGTGATGTCTCATCACATGACCACAACACTTCCTGCTTACTACTGGGCTTCAAACATGTCACTATAATGACATGGTATAGCAGGGGTGTCAAACTGGCGGCCCTCCAGCTGTTGCGAAGCTACAAGTCCCATCATGCCTCTGCCTTTGGGAGTCATGCTTGTAATTGTCAGTCTTGCAATGCCTCACGGGACTTGTAGTTTGGCAACTACCTGCATTACGTTGTGCCTAAATTTATGAAGAATTTTTTTTTCTAATTTATTGGATTTGTTTTATAACAGAAAGTAAAAAATATTGCTTTTTTCAAAATGTGTGGTCTTTTTTCTTTTATATATTAAAAAAATTATAAAATAGAGGTGATCAAATACCACCAAAAGAAAGCACTATTTGTGTGAAAATCAAATGTTACTAATTTCATTTGGGTACAGGGTTGCATGGCCACGCAATTACCAGTTAAAGTAGCGCAGTGCTAAATAGCAAAAAATGGCCTGGTCATGAAGGGGGTAAAATCTTCCAGAGCTTAAGTGGTTAAAGAAATCAATAGCTCAAGTTGAAAATTTATTTACACACCTGATTAAGTAAGAGCAAAAACTCCACCCTTTCTTGCCTTTTCATACCTCCTGCCAAGTTTCAAGCAGAAGCAAATTTTCCTGTAAGGAAACAGCTTCTTCTGTGCTCTCTCATAAGAAATTCCATAGTGCTTTGGGAATCCTGTATCAAGGGTCCATGAAACATCAGCAAAAACTGTACAAACTTACAAAATTTAATTGAGTTACACTGTTATAATTGCCTTTTAATTATCATGAAAGATCAGAATTGATTGTCATTTTCTAGCACCTTTTCCCGGTAAATTTTTAAAGTGTATTTATCATTTCTATCATCCTCCCTAACCTAAAGTAACTTGCCCTCTCACACCCTAGCAGTGTATGGAGACTGACTGCGCAGGCCAGACCTGTGGAGTGAAGAATGAATCTGTAAATTTAGTGCAAGACTACATAATGCACATTTCTAGGGTGGGAGGGGACAGGTTACTTTACAGGTTAGGGGAGGGCAGAAAGTCTGAAAGTGAGCTTATTCTTTGAAGTACAAATATGGCAAATCAGTGTGTTGGTAATTTACAGTCAATGCTTACCATTCAGCTTTAGAGAGTTTTTATCCTTTTACATCACTGTGACATACATACACACACATATATATATATATATATATATATACACGCAGTGGGTAAAATAAGTAATTGAACATGTCACAATTTTTCTAGGTAAATATATTTCAAAAGGTGCTATTGACATATTTTCAATTACAATATTCATGGGTGAAAATTTCATGTCAATAGCACTTTTAGAAATGTATTTACTGAGAAAAAATGGGGACGTGTTCAATACTTATTTTACCCACTGTATATATTAGGGAAAATTGTCCTTACTTACCGTAATTTTCCTTTACTGGATCCCCCCCATGTCAGCCTACCACGGATCAGCTTCGCCCTCTATGACCCCTCCAGGACAACATCTGTATACATTTATACAGGTTACATTGTGACATATAGATAGATAGATAGATAGATAGATAGATAGATTATGGTGACAAGCAATCTGAAAGGTTCTTTATTACGGTTTTACAACTCTATTTGCTTCAGAAATAATTTATTTTGGTCAAGCCAATACATTGTAATAGATGACATATGGTGTCTAATAAGACCTTTGGACCTCATATTAAAGAGTTTTATTTATTATATTTTTCTGCAGATGGACACTTTTAAGAGGCAACTGTCAGAGATATGCACAACAGAAATCAACCCTATAACATCTGCTTAGAAACTTTTATGTCATATTCGCAGCTGGATTTTGGGTAAATTCCAGTCTAACGTCTTGCCAGTGCAGCTAACATGAAATATATGAATGTAAGGCTCATCAGTTCTGAAAAATAGAGAATGATATAATATCATCAGAATACATCTTTTCATTTCCAGCTCAGGGGAAACGACTTGTGCTTTGGTTATACATCTTCATTGTAAGACACTCATCTCCTTAGTCACTGTTATGGGGAAAGCGGCAGGCCATCTGTGCTTAACCAGTTGCTCTTTTTCTATGCAGTTTTTAGTATCGCAGTCAATGTGCTGAGTCAAATTGTGCTCAATATTTAGGGGGAATATGATGTATTTGGCTAAGTATTCAATTAGATGTATGTAAACTTTCACTGAACATGGTTAAAATATTTTGAGTTTTTTACAGCTTGTTTTGCCATACTTTTATGATATCTACTACTACATGTCAGACATTACAATCAGCATTCATGCTAAAAAACTTATGTAAGAACATTTATTACAGGAAAGGTCAGATTTCTGCATAGTCAACACAGGTAATGGTCTAGGGAGGCAGACCTGCAAGACCAGTAACACATTGTTGTGCTTAATAAAATATTTCAGACTACTGCAATGTCAGATTGCTCAGTTCAGCTGTGAACTTAATGGGGTCAATTTACCAAAGGCAAATAAGCTGTTCACATTGCAAGGGTCTTTTCATAGAGCTTATTAAATGCTGTGAAACTTCACTTTTCAAGGAATATCCAATCAAGTGCAAGAAAAAAAAACAGCATTTTACTAGCACACGATTGGATGATGGACATCAGCAGAGCTTCTTACTCACTATATTTTTGGGAAAAGTCCCTTGAAAAGTGAACAGTATATTTACATTTAGTAAATCAACCCCCATTGTACTCTGGGCCCCTACACCCAGAACTGAACTACTAGAAGACTATGGAAGGCCATATATTAACCAATTTTAGAATATTTCTTTATTTCCCCCATCAACACTAAATATCTATCCTTTCCACAGAGCTATTGTATTCTGACAATGGGAAGTCAGAATACAATGCGGCTGTGGCCATAGCCTCCCACAGTGATCGAATGAAAAAAAAAACTGACAGGCTGGTCAATAGATCAACTTTTGGAAAACCAGCCTGTACATACATGGATCAAAATTCAGCCAGTTCCTGCTGAACTGGTCAAATTTCAGTCCGTCTATGGTCAGGCTACACTTTGTGCTACTATTCCAATTTAGGTATGTTAAAGTGGCAAAGAAAAAGAGGTGGCTTTTCACTGTTTTAATATTGGCCACACATATATTTTTATTTGTTATTAGGACTAGTCATTTAATAGTTTTTTCTTCAAAATGCTATATTCTAAGCCAGGTTATGCCCAGAAAAACAGGGTAGTGTTCCGTGTAAATGGGTTTTCTTAGCAAACAGGTGCTTGCACTAAAAGTTGTGCACCTACAGCTCAATTGATGAAAATGTGGCTCTAATGACAGGATAAGTCACTTGAAAATTGTTTTACAGGAAAACGTTTAGCTAGCTATAAATGGAGCGATTTTCTTTCCTGCAAGCACGAGTTGCAGGAAAGAAAATCACTTCATTCCCCCATCAACACAGTCAATGTTGAAGGGGGAATCCCTCCTGCAGAACCATTGTGTTCTTGTGGTGAGGGAGGAGCCATCCCCATCAGGAGAACACAGTGATTACTGCTAGTGGATATAATAGCTGCTGCCAATAATCACATGTAAATCCGACAGGCTGGTTGTACCCAAGTTGACCAATCGATCGGCTTAACACTTAATCAGTAACACTTTCTCTTCAATTAATTTTATTGAAAAAAGCCCTTTATATTGAGACTAATTAGAAAAAAGGACAGTAATTTTATCATGCTCAGGTAATAAAAGGAAGAGCATTTAGCTAGGGCTGTATTTTATAATGGCAGTCATGGGTCAGTGCCTAGGGCGGGTGTCGGCAACCCGCGGCTCCGGAGCCGCATGCGGCTCTTTTTCACCTTTCCTGCGGCTCCGGAGCACACTGCCCACCAAGTGAAAGGCAATAGGGTCGGCAAGCCGCGGCTCTTTTAATGCAGCTCTTCTGTGTGCCGGGCGCCCGCTGGCAAACATTGGCTGTTAGGATGTAGGCGGGGCAGCGTGACGAACTCCTCTCCTCTCACAGTCCGCCCTGAAGACCAGAACGGCGCGGGAACACAGCGAGAGGAACGCGCGGAGCAAAGGTAAGTGAATTGACACAATATGGGGAATGAATTACTATAGGGGGGATGAATTACTATATGGGGGATGAATTACTATATGGGGGATGAATTACTTTAGGGGGGATGAATTACTATGGGGGATGAATTACTATATGGGGGATGAATTACTATGGGGGATGAATTACTATATGGGGGATGAATTATTATATGGGGGATGAATTACTATATGGGGGATGAATTACTATATGGGGGATGAATTACTATGGGGGATGAATTACTATATGGGGGATGAATTACTATGGGGGATGAATTACTATGGGGGATGAATTACTATATGGGGGATGAATTACTATGGGGGATGAATTACTATATGGGGGATGAATTACTATATGGGGGATGTATTTTCAGTTTTAAAAATGTTTCTCTCAAAATAAATTTCAATCGTGGTTTTGGTGAGATTTGGTTCAGTTGAAAAAAAAGGTTGCCCACCACTGACCTAAGGCTATGATTGTGATTATGACGATACACTGTGGCCCTGATTAACCCTTTGCTTACTGGGCCCTTAAACCCCCTTCATGACCAGAGCGCTTTTTGCAATATATGCAGTGTCGGATTTGGTTTAAATGTTGCAATGGTTTTGCGGCTCCCAGTCTTTTTTTCCCTCTCGGAAACGGGTCCAAGTGGCTCTTTATGTCTTAAAGGTTGCAGACCCCTGGCCTAGGGCATCAGCATAAGAAAAGGCAGTAGAAAGAAAAATCAGTTTGAAAATTATTGTCTAATGTTGTTTCCTTCTTGTGGCCAACATTGGACATTTGTGGGTAAATTTACAGTACCAAGTGAAATTAGGTTGTACATTGAGGTGTAAATGATTGCAGGGGATATTGAGAGGTGTCAGAAGGCTCTTTATAGTTAAGGTACCATGAAACCAACCTAGTTTGAAAGTAGTTGAACACATACAGCAGTAAGAATGCTTCCTTAAATAGTGTATCCAAGCAGCAGATTTTACCAAAGTAAACTCTGGGCATAAAAAGACGAGCTAATACACAAGGTTATCATCGTCCAGTGTACCTAGGTCACTCTAATGTCTGAATTTAGCCCTAGGATTATCATCAATTATAAGCAAATATGGTGGCCCTTTCCTACATGTATAATTGAGAAAAAAAACATGTTTACAATATTATTTACACCAAACTGGTCCCACTCATGTTGATATAAAAAAAAAATGAATTGCATCTGCATTTGTTCTATTTTACATATCCAGTTATCAAATGATTTTGGTGTTAATCTTTTTCTGTGGTGTGGCTTCCTGATCCAGCACCGAAAAGGGTTAATTTGTGTAATAAAAACATTGTTCCAATCTAGTTAGATTTTTTCTGCTTCATTACATTAGCCCCCTGCTCCCTCCTTGCGAGACCCAGAATGAGAACACACACTCCCTCTCAGCCTCTCCGCTTTTAGCTATAATTTGCACATAATGGAACAGCCAGAGGGGGGTTTGATCAATGACCTCTGTCTCAGAGATGCTGTTCCAAGGGAAACACATCTGCCAACATAAAGTATTGGAGCAATCATAGCTCAGTGAGCGTCGTAATAAGCAACTGTTACACTGGAACCATCAGTCATGTTCAGTTACAGACCTGAAAGGATATGACACCTCGGGGAGCAATGTCCTTCCATAAATTTGGGCAGCAATGAAGAATGATTTGCAATCAAGTAATAAAAGACTAAAAAAAGGTCCACCATGCATACTAACATGCAAGTCAGCTGACAAAGGAAATAAGGAGGCAAAAAACTTGGCATTGTTTGCTCGTTATGTAAACTACAGCTGTCCAAGCAATTAAGATATGATTTTGGGAATTCTCTTGTAAAAATTTGCTAACAGAGCTTCCACTTGTGAAAGTGACATTCTTCTTCGATCAGTAAAGTGCATTTCATTAAGGTAATGCAATTTCATCTTGCTTAATGGTAGCAATTGCTTAACCTTATGGTGAGAATACATAAACACCATAAAATGAATGTCACTCTGAGCATTATGGGAATTAATTTGCATGAGGATGGCGTGATAGAAAAACAAAGAGCATGATTACAAACTGCAGTGCTCGCCTACCATTTATATGGCTGCTGCTTAAATACACAGTTGGGGATGAAGATAAGTATATCAATGGGTGATCCAAATGATAAAGTGATAAAATCATTATTAGAAGAACTGGTTCAGTTCTACAAATGGCACTAAATAAAATGAAGTCATAAAATGAATGCACTGTAGGCTATGTTCTGTAATAACAATCATAGATAAAATAGATATGGCGGGCAAGCAGAACAAGATAAACTATTAGGCATGGTAGGCTTGAGACTCTTGAATAAGCCCAGCAAGCATCCTCAAAGGAAGTATCTAGGTGGGGCTTCCTTGGTCTCTTGGTCCTTGGCAGTGTGCAGCCACATTTCCTTTTTTGATGCCTGAGACTATATCTGATTATCTCTAAAACTAGGCTCTCTGCATTTTCTGGAAATGTACTTAATGTGTCAAAAGACATGTGAGTAACAATGGCCACAAACTTTGCAAGCTCTAAGTAGTTTGTGTATTTTTGATTTCTGGCTTTATATAAATAAATATAATAATGCCCTTATGATGTACAGCTGTTGTGTTCTTGATTCCTAGATGGTGCTGATGATGATTTACTCATTCGGGGGGATATGGGACCATATTGGGCAATTCATTGGGGGTCTCTTATCTTAAAAAGATTAAAGAAGACTTCACTGAATAATGGGGAAGGTGGGAGATGGAGAAAAAGTAACTCTCCCTAGCCTTGTATATTGGCTTTACTGGTACCACACCCCTAAGAAACAAAGTCGAAAAAACCCTAGCCAAAAAAGCTAATGGAGCTTTGAAGGTACCACACCATAAAATTGCAAATATTGTAAACACGTATAGGCAATAGATAAAATTGAACACCTTTTATTAGGTTAAAAAGCCACCTATGGGTGGAAAACAAAACAAAACCCTACAATAAACCAAAACAAAAACATTTACTGAATAAGTAATCATACACAAATTATATAAAACATAATACAGCTAAATAAGCACAAAGACAGCAATTACCAGCTGATGATACCATATTTTGCTTTGTTCCCTGAAGAAGTGGGTTGCATCCCACGAAACGCATTGGTATTTATAAGAAAAACACCTATCATGGTCTCAAGTTGATATAAATCAATTACTTGTTTTTCAACAACTATGACATTGTCCAATGTGGTGTTGTTTCAATAGCATTCATGTCTCCACTGTTAACCATGTATTTACTATCTCCATCGTTTCTTTGTCCCTATGTGGTGGCTGTGGTTCGTTGCGGCTGACACCCGTGAGGCCTTAGTGTCTAGGATGTCAGCCACGACTTACTGTGACCTTTCTTTTTCTTTGTTGATTGAAATTTTATGTTTTTTCATATACAGTATATGCCTATCAATTGTTTTCACCCATAGGTGGCTTTTTAACCTAATAAAAGGTGTTCAATGTTATCTATTGCCTATACGTGTTTACTATATTTCCAATGTTATGGTGTGGTACCTTCAAAGCCCCATTAGCTTTTTTGGTTAGGGTTTTTTCAACTAAAGAAGATTTCCTGGTATTTTATTTTTTACATGGTTACATTAGTTCAGCTTGCACCAATACAACTATGCGTATTCCATACCTGTGGAATCACTCTAGAAGTTGGAAATCACTATAGTAGACATTGTTACTCCAGTGATTCCCCACTAGCATCAGGTTCCTGTGTCAGCTGGCTGCCCTGCTGCATTTTAAACACAGGAGGTCAGCCAATCGACACAGGCACCATTCATTGAATGCTTTGCATTTTCTTAATAAATGCAAAGCATTTTCTGATTGGACTATGGCAGGGAGGTGATGTCTCCACCATGTCCAATTAGAGAATGATTTGCATTCATTAAGAAAATCCAAAGCATTCTCTGAATGGCATCCATACCAACCTCCTGTGTTCAAAATGCAGCAGACTAGACACTCAGCACAGGACCCAGACGTTAGTGGTGATCACTAGAGTTGCAATGTCTACTACAGTGATTTCCATTTTCTAGAAGAATCCCAAAGATATGGCATTTGCAGAGTTACATCCAAGTCCAAGCTGCCCCAATGTAACCATATATAAAATGCCATACCTGGAATTCTCCCTTCAGAAACCCAGGATTAGAACATGGCCATCCAAAAAGCAGAGAATGAAGATAGATATGACAAGAAAATTATGTAGTCTGCTATTATTGGCCTCTTCTTTCTAAGATGTTTGATGCCTTCTTTTGAAGCTAACCTTTGCACTTCAATACTTTGAGTCACTAACTGAGAATATGCATGCAGAATAACACTTTTTGACTGTCCTGACCTGCATATTTTTTCATTTCTGTGATTAAAAGTGCTAAAGCTAGAAGATCAGCATAGTAGCCAGTCAACTATCATTTTCAGATGAAAGTCATCAACTCTATTTTTTATATCAATTGCCACTTGTAGTAATGTAAATATTTGGTATACATCACCCCCATACTCAAAAAACCCTCCCTTGACCCCACTGACCTTAACAACCTTAGACCCATCTCCCTGCTGCTATTCACTTCCAAGCTCCTTGAGCGCCTGGCCTACAATCGCCTAAGTGCCCACCTCACTGATAACAACCTCCTTGACCCTCTACAGTCTGACTTCCGTCCCCTGCACTCCACCGAAACCTCCCTGCTTAAAATCACCAACGACCTACTAACAGCTAAAGCTAATGGCCACTATTCTGTCCTCCTGCTCCTTGACCTCTCTGCGGCCTTCGACACTGTCGACCACCCTGTCCTCCTTACTAAACTGCACTCCCCTGGCATCAGGGACGCTGCTCTCTCCTGGTTCTCCTCCTACCTTTCCCAACGCTCCTTCAGCGTCACCTATAACACTGCCACCTCCCCCTCCCTCCCCCTCTCTGTCGGAGTCCCCCAAGGCTCTGTCCTCGGACCCCTCCTCTTCTCCATCTACACCTCCTCCCTTGGCAAACTAATACACTCCCACGGCTTCAATTACCACCTCTATGCCGATGACACACAAATTTACCTCTCCACCCCCACCTTACCTCCTCACTCTTCGCCCGCATTGCCCACCTCCTGAACGACATATCAGACTGGATGTCGCTCCATTTCCTCAAACTTAACCTTTCCAAAAGAGAGCTCCTGGTCTTCCCCCCACCCCGCGCCCCCCCCCACTTCCTCTCCATCACTACTAACAACGCCACCATCACTCCCACCCCACATGCCAAAGTCCTGGGTGTCACCCTAGACTCACACCTCTCCTTCCTACCCCACGTCCAATTGCTATCAAGATCATGCAGGCTCCACCTCCGCAACATCTCCAAGATACGTACATTCCTCACCCCAGACACTACTAAACAACTCTTACACTCCCTCATCATCTCACGCCTGGACTATTGCAACTCCCTTCTCACTGGCCTACCCAAACGAACGCTATCCCCACTCCAGTCGATTCTGAACTCAGCAGCGAGACTCATCCACCTCACCAACTGCTCCACATCCGCCACTCCCCTCTGCCAATCACTTCACTGGCTCCCGATTGCTCAGCACATCAAATTCAAACTGCTAACCCTGACCTACAAAGCCATTCACAACGCCGCCCCAAACTTCATAACCGACCTGATACCCAAATACTACTTTACCCATGCCCTTCGCTCCTCACAGGACCTCCTACTCTCTAGCTCCCTGGTCTCCTCCTCCCACACCCAATAGCAGGATTTCTCCAGGACTTCCCCCATCCTCTTGAATTCCCTACCCCAATCCATCAGACTGTCACCTACCCTCATCACCTTCAGGCGCACCCTGAAGACCCACCTCTGCAGGGAAGCCTACCCCACCCTCACCTAACAGCTGACCTCCTCCACTCCTCCCACCACTTCATTCCCCACAGCCAGTTCCTCCTGTACCACTATCCCCTCCCTCTTAGATTGTAAGCTCGAAAGAGCAGGGCCCTTGAACCCCTCCTGTATTATATTGTTTCTGTCTTGTCTCATGTTCTGTCCCCCTTGCTATTGTACAGCGCTGAGCAAACCCTTTGGCACTATATAAATACTGTATAATAATAATAATATATATTATTATTATTATACAGTATTTATATAGCTCCAGAAAGTTTGCTCAGTGCTGTACAGAGTAGTGGGGGACAGTACATGAGACAATACAGTAACAAAACAGTATACGAGGGGTTTGAGGGCCCTGCTCTTTCGAGCTTACAATCTAGGAGGGAGGGGATAGTGGCACAGGAGGAAATGGTTGTGGGGGATGGAGTGGCAGGAGGAGTGGAGGAGATCGGCTGTTAGGTGAGGGTGGGGTAGGCTTCCCTGAAGAGATGGGTTTATATATATATATATATATATATATATATATATATATTTCCTGGACCTCCCCATGTCAGCCTACCACGTGTCAGGTCTGCCCTCTCAGACCGCTCCAGGACAACCTCTTTTCTAGCCCAAAAGAACAACTGTCTCCCCTCACTCAGCGTTCCTTTTTCCTCCTCGCTCCGGACACCTTGGAAAAAAGTAAACAAATCTCTCTCCTATGGCCTTCCCAGGTTCAGCCTCTCCTGGGTAAGAGGATCCCTCTTACCCAGGAGAGGCTGAAAACATCCCTGTGCAGTGGGTTTCCTTGGTGCAGGGATTGTTATGCATGTAAATTATAAATCACTGCACATTGATTATGCCACCATACAGCAGTTATTTCCGTGCAGCAGTATAAAGTACTTGGAAGGCAGGGTGACTTACCTGTGCATAGACTGGCTGGCATTTGTAGTCCCATATCTCAGTACATCTGTGGGCTCGCTGGCACTTTTAGTCCCATATCTCAGCACGTCTGTGGGCTGGCTGGCACTTGTAGTCCCACATCTTAGCATGTCTGTGGGATGGCTGGCACTTGTTGTGCCATATCTCAGCATGTCTGTAGGCTGGCTGGCACTTGTAGTCCCTTATCTCAGCATGTATGTGGGCTGGCTGGCACTTGTAGTCCCCTATCTTAGCAGGTCTGTGGGCTGGCTGACACTTGTAGTCCCATCTCTCAGCAGGTCTTTGGGCTAGCTGGCACCTGTAGTCCCATGTTTTAGCACACCTGGGGTCTGCCTGGGGCTTTTAATCCCCACATCATGACTGCTAGGTGGTACACATGCAAAGGCGGAGAGCGCTGAACTTCCTAGGTTGCCATGGAGCTACCGGGATGCTCTGTGACACAGGAAGCTACTTCCTTATCTAGAGACTGGCTTTCTATCTCTCATGTTGCAGCTATGTAGGTACTGCAGGGGCCGCTGTGTCTCTATGAGCTACACCCATTTACCTAATCACTCTACTGCTCCAGCCTGGGTCTTTCTGCTGCTCTGCTCCCTGTAGGTCGCCTCACTGGTTTGTCTGTTTGCCTTGGATGTATGCACATGTATTATGGCTCTGAAATGTGGGTTAAGTTATATCCCACCTTAGGATATTGCTAAAGCTCCAGCTTCAAGCAATGAAGATCTAATGGAGAGGTATTTTTTTATTTGTTATTTATTTTATTTATTTTTTTGTTACTTTTTAAAAGAGTGCTATCTGCGTACCTTTTTGGCAGAAAGAAGACTCCAGCGCTGAATAAAGCGTCCGCCAAGAGCTCAGTCCAAAGCACTGTCTCCTGTTGTCCAGGACAAGTTGCTTCACCTGAACAGTCCAGGTTGGATTAATCAGTTGTACGGAAATGGGACAAGGAAAATCACATCACCAAAAAGCTTCCAGGAAGACTAAATCCTCTGGCCAGCACAGGAAAAGGTCTTCTACCTCTTTCAGAGCCTCTTCTCCAACCCACCCTGAAGTGGTGGCTTGTTGGGGATGTTCAGCTGAGGCATTACCGGGCAAATTGGTGTGAACATCCTATCTTAGGTAGGGGGCACGTGACAGTGCAGACGCACAGTAAGTAAAATTGTACTGTAGAGACACAGCAAAAAGAGTGAAAAACAGAAACAGTGAAATAGTTACAAAGTTATACCCATTTTATCAAAGGGATGGCGAATTATGGAATCTACTTCCCAAAGTAGATGCCTCTTTACAAAGATTGTCCCTCTACATAATGCTTCCACTTGAAGGTTCGGTGTCTTTTAGGGATCCAATGGACTACAATATTGATACAGATCTGAACAGGATGTACACTGTGGCAGGACTATCCCCTATGGCCCTCAAAGTTTTGGTGGCAGAAATAGAGTCCTGTGGTTCAGGAGAAGTTCAATTCTTCAGGATAGCTGTGGACTTCAATGCTGAAGCGGCAGTGGATCTAGTCAGGATGACAGCAAAATTAATGGCTCATACAGTAGCACCAAAAGAGCCTTATGGCTAAAGCATTGGTTTGCTGACAATGCCTCTAACCACATCCTTTGCTCGATTCCATTTCATAGGAAGCTCCTTTTTGGCAAGAACTTTAAAGCTGCAATTTAGCAGGTATCAGGGAAGTCAGGTCTTATCCTGCAGGAGAAGGAATGGCAAAATCAGTCTTTTCACTCATGCAGAAGTTAAGAATATTTTCAAAGAAGCCAGTGCGTACAAGCCTGGTGGGCCATTTTTCACTCATTGGAAGAATGTCAGTGCGGCATTTTCCAAGGGAGTAAAATCCAAATCAAGCCAGCCTGTTAAGTCTTCCGACTTCAGAAGGTGTCTCCTCCCAGCCCTCTCAAGTGGGAGTAAAATTGTCCCTATTCAGGAAGGTCTGGGTGGAAGAAGTGGAAGATGCTTGAATTCAAGATATCATCTGAAGTGGATATCTGTTAGAATTTGCAAAAAGGCCCCTCAGGATTATTTCATGGGAATCGATGTGTTCAGAGAAATTGAATTGTTTGTATGCATATATTAAAAAATTGTTAACAGCTTAAGCTATTTTTCTTGTACCAAGACAAGAATGGGGTGAAGACATGTATTCCTCTTTGGTTCTGGTAATCAAGTCCTCAGGGTGCCTTCAGACCAGTTCTAGACCTGGAATATCTGAATTCCTCTATGAAGGCTTCTCCTATCAAGATGGATTCCTTGGAGACCATCTTTTTCAGTAGTAAAACTCAGAGACTGCATTTGGCAGGCGCCCATCTGCATGCCCCCATAGTTCTGGATCACTATCGTTTTTTCAGGTTTGCCATACAAGGGGCACTTTTTACAGTTCGTTCTTTGCCATCCGGGCTTTGTACCACTCCCAGGACCTTCACAAGACTGCTGTTAGCTATCATAGCTGTCCTGAGACTCAGGAGTCTTCAGATATTTCATTACCTCGATGACATACTTCTGTTGGCCCCGTTGGGGAGTCTTCAGATGATTCACTTGTCTCTAACCTGTAACACACTCAAATGCTTTGGGTGGATAATCAAAAGTGTCAATTGAAACCAACGCAAGCCCTGCAGTATCTTTCTCCCCCAGAAGAAAGTAAAAAAAATCCAGACTCAGATGAGGGAAGTAATGAGCAGGCTTGCTTATTGTAAAGAGAGTGTAGAACCAGGCTGGTTGGTTGGGGAGCTCACAGTTTTGGTCACCAGGTTCAAGTTCATAGGAAGAGGTGGACTACGCAGAGTTCCAATCTGCTAGAGTTAGTAGCTTCCCGATTCACTCTGCTAAAGTTACAGTATCTGTTACGCGGAAAGGTGGTGAAGGTGCTTTCAGAAAATCGGACTACAGTGACTTACTTGGCCTGTCAAGGGGGCACCAGAAGCTTGCCTCTCCTGAAAATAGCTTGTCAAATCTTCCTTTGAGTGGAAGGGAATTTAGCCCCACTTCATACTTCCCTGGAATGGGGAACATTCTGTAGGACCAGAGTCGGAGTTTTGTAGATCACAATGAATGGGGCTTCAATTAAAAATTCTTGCAGAAGAAGCCTGGGCAACACCAGATGTAGATCTGCTGGTGTGAACTTCCAGCTTCCTTTCTAATTCGAGACCCACAAGCCTTGGGCCAAATGCCCTTTCCAGGCCATTGAAGTTTTGCCGAGTGCACATCTTTCCTCCAATCCCTCTAATTCTAAGGGTTCTCCTGTAGATACAATGCAAAGTGGGGGCAATAATAGTCCTGCCTTTTTGGGCGAGACAGCCTTGGTTTTCCCTTGTATAGAGGATGAGGTTAGAACAACCAATTCCACTCACAGTTTGTTTGGATCTCCTGGTTCAGAATGGGGTGTTCAACCCCACAAGACTGAAATTAATGGCTTGGAAGTTGAGAGATGGTCTCTAAGACTTCTGGAGCTGTCAAAGGGTTTAGTCGACACCTTGTTGCAAGCTAGGAAAAAGTCAAATATTTCAACCTTCCATCGGGTATGGTAAGCCTTTTTGGGGTTCTCTTCTGGCAAAAATTGGAATGCTTCAACTCCCTTGGTATCTAATGTTCTTGAATTCCTGCAAAACAGTTTAAAAGAGGGCTGGCCTATAATTAGTTGTATATTCAAGTTTCAGTCCTCTCGGCCATGGCAAGTAAAAGATGGGCCTTTAACCCTTTGGTCATTCATATTCTGAAGGCAGCAATGAAGATTAGATCACTAGTGGGAATTTTTCACTTGGCTTGAATGCCTTCCTGGCATCACCATTATACCCGACACCTTCGTGTTCCTTATTTTATTTGGCTCTGAGGACATATTTCCTGATGGCAATTGCTACCATAAGGAGAGTATCTGACATGTATGCCTTTTTAGCTAGAGAGCCAAACTGCTTGATCCCCCAAGACAGGGTCATTCTGAGACAGGTCCCAAATTTCTTCCAAAAAGTTTCAACTTCATTCCATGTAAGTTGGGAGTCCATATAAGTCCATACTTTCACCTTTCCTGGAAGATGGCTCAGAGGATGAGTGGAAAAAGTTAGATCTAGTTCATTCATTTTCAGTATATCTGGAATGCATGGAGAACATCAGTGAACTAGTCTTTATACCTTCCCTCAAGGTCCAAGGAAGGACTTCACAATACTACCCAAGGTCATGTCTTTGTGGATTGTCATTCAGACTGCCTACAAAGTCCCAGACCTTTGGAAGTGAGAGCTAATTCAATTAGAAGTATCTCAATCTCATGAGCAGCATAGGCTAAAGTGTCAGCAAAAGTGGTTTGCAGGGCAGCAAGCTGGAGCACAACAAACGCATTTATTTGCCACCACAGAATGAGTATGGCTTTTCCATCGGCGCAGTCTTTTTTGGATATACAGTCATTGCAGCATTTAGTTTGTTTGTGTCTTTTTATTTTCCCCTCCATTTGCTCCTTTTAGCACTCCTTGGTACATCCCACGGTAGGCTGACATGGGGAGGGCCAGGAATAAGGAAAATTGTATTCCTTACTTACCGTAATTTTCCTTTCCTGGATCTTTCTCTTGTCAGCCAGGGATTCCCACCCAGTCTCCTCTGCGAGGAGTGATATGTTGAATGCTGAGTGAGGGGAGACACTCTTATGGGCTAGGAAAGAGGTTGTCTTGGAGGGGACAGAGAGGGCGCAGCTGACTCGTGGTAGGCTGACATGGGGAAGATCCAGAAAATGAAAATTACGGTAAGTGAGGACAATTTTCCCTAATATATACAGTGGGTAAGTATTGAACACGTCACCATTTTTCTCAGTAAATATATTTCTAAAGGTGCTATTGACATGAAATTTTCACCATATGTCGGTAACAACCCATGCAATTCACACATACAAAGAAACCAAATAAAATAAGTTACACAATTAAGTTATGTGTAATAAAATGGAATGACACAGGGAAAAAGGATTGAACATGTTAACTGAAATGTATTTAATGCTTCTTACAAAATCCTTTGGTTGGTAATGACAGCTTCAAGATGCCTCCTATATGGAGAAACTAGTCACATTGCTCAGGTGTGATTTTGGCCCATTCTTCCACACAGTCTTCAAATCTTGAAGGTTCCATAGGTTTCTTCTATGAACTCTGTTCTTTACATAGATTTTCTATTGGATTCAAGTCAGGTGATTAGTTGGACAATTCGAGCAACTTTATTTTCTTTCTTTGAAACCAACTGAGAGTTTCCTTGGCTTTGTGTTTGGGTTCCTTGTCTTGCTGAAATGTCCACCCTTGTTTCAGCTTCATCATCCAGGTAGATGGCAGCAGATTTTTATCAAGGATGTCTTGGTACATTTTTCCATTCATTCTTCTTTTAATGATATGAAGTTTGCTAGTACCGTATGCTGAAAAACAGCCCCACACCATGATGTTCCTCAGGGAGCGGATGGCAGACATCTTTAACAATTAACAAAGCTTTCAGTTTCACTTTCGCCACCATTACCTCAGAAAGAAAAAAAAGGGCAGCCATCTTGCATGTGTGAGTTGTCAGCTTCACTCATGGCGACCATTGCAACGAAATGTGGCCTGTGGTCATTCCTTGATGGGAGTTAAATAATAAATTCCTGTATACACCTCTCAATGATTTAAGACAAGGACTTCAGCCAATTATAGTGAGTCAAGGCAAATTTTGCCAAACATCAATTATAGTCCATAAATCTCAGTAAGGACCTGGTGGTTCCTCATCATACCTCATACGTCAGTCTATCTAGAGTTCCATTTATAAATCTGAAAGGAGTCAGTCCACCATTAAGATCAGCAAACAAGGATTGGTGGAAAGAGGGTTGTTAAATTTTACACAAATTACAGAAACAAATAGATACAGCTATTTCACATTTAAGGACATCCAATAGAAATATAATTTATCCTACTCTCTCCTCCTGTTGGAGTTTGTTTCAAATTATCTTCACCTATCAGTGTTTTTGTTGTTTTCACCATAAAAACACCTTTTAGTGCCTGATCATATCATAATGCAATTTCAGGTGCGATTTTGGAATTGAAATTGCACCTGAAATCGCATCTAATGAATGTGAATGTCAGTGTCTTAACATTTGTGATTTGCAGCAGTGAGATTTCTAAAGTAATTCTTGCATTACTTTTTCTACAGTTTGTTGCGATTTTGCATACATGGAATATAATGGAAATCACACTCCACATTGCAAGAAATCATTGAAAATCTTCACAAGTAGCAATAAAGCCTTCAGAAATCGCACCTGAAATTGCACTGAAATTGCACACAAATCGCACAATTTTAATTAGCAGCAGTGTGACCGGTGACTTAAAGGATTGATGAACCTAACCAAAATTCACCACTTGGGCACTATCAAAGAAGTTCCCAAACTAAGCTAGCAAAAACTAAAAAAAAAAAATAAAAGATTACATTTTGGGAATAAACTCCTATTATCTTAAATATAGCACTTGTCTTACTATTTATTTTACTAAATATAATTTTTTATACTGTATATATCAAAGCTCTGCAGGCAACTTGGATTTAGCAGGGGCATCCCTGAGTCACAGAGGTAGCTTGGGTCTCTGAAGTTGTTTTTCAAGTTATTTTAGCTACTCTGTTTGAACTACGCTTTCATAGACTTCCCAAAACAAACGTGTAGTTAAATTTATCAAAACCAAAAAGTGTAATTACAAATTCACAAAAAAAAGTGTCCATATTAAAAATAATAGAGTCAAGACAGTGATCAGTGCAGACATATTCTACATAAAAGGTGATAAGTCTGTGCCACCTGTGCTCCTCCTCTCCACCACACAGAAACACACCGCACTCACCAGAGGATATTGACTCCCTTAATTTAAAAGAAGTCAAAGATTGCTTGCCAAGTACCAGTATTCTCCAATAGGTCTACTATCTGTTCTTGTACATAGGGTCTGAGCAATTAAACAGCACTCCTGCGCCTTTAAAAGACTTAATAGTGTATCCAGCTAATATAAGAAGAGAGATAAAATAGCCTCTCATAGTGTATTGCTATAACTTTCATTAAAAGAATAACCAATTAAGATACACTTACAAATTCTAAAATCACACAGGCATATAATTGCAATACAAGAATGCCAGTTTGCATCCACCTGCATTCTAGTAAGCGTAAGTGATGTATCCCGGAAATCCTGTCTTACGCATTTCGTCCTGTTAGAGGTCAAGTTATAAAAGTAGTGGTAGCTGGGCCCCATCAACATTTGTAAAAAAGAATCTCCATAAATCTCCAGTCTGTTTTGTTACAGTATTGCACAGTAGTACATTACTACTAGGTTGTAATTATAGTTGTGTAACCTTGTCTTTGTGTAATCACTTACCTTCAATATACTCAAGGTCTTTGGTGTGATTTCTTTATGGAAAGGGTGTGTCAGATTGGTTGAGGTATTACACTACTCAGTTCAGTGAGGATTACCAAACTAGCTGCTTCTATGAAAAATACTGGGACACTGGAAATACATATGCAGTTTATTAAATGTAGCATTACATGCTGCCTTATAGACTGTCAGTGCTCTTTTCTACTAGTACAAATTCTCCTGCCATAAGTGAAATATAAAGTTTTAAAGTGCCACTGATTCTCAACAAACCATGTGTAAGCATGTTACCAATGCAGCTCCAGGAGATAACATTGTAAAAGAGTTAAAGTATATCTAAATCATAAAAATGAACTTGTCTATCTACTTTTCTCTTTTTTGCTACCATTTGCAAAACTGTTACTAAACCCAGGACCCTGCATTCGCTATATCCAGTCTTCCACAGTACATAGAACATGGAAATGCAATTATTTTATTAAATATAAACTGCTAAATACCTTTTCTCATCAGCAGTATATAGCAGTTTTGTGACTTTTATCAGTGTCCAGCTGAGCACTGGTTAATCTTGCAGGAGGAGCCTCTGTCTGGACAGCACTGATTGGCCCTGTGCTGATCACATGCATCCTCCCAAAAAAAAAACAACTCTTCAGTAATACACACCAAACAGAGCATGTGCAGACTTGCCACTACTGCTCTAACTGGCAGATGGATTGATGACACCAACAGGGGAGGATCAGAAAAGACAGGATCAAATAGCCTATATATATATATATATATATATATATATGCCTATTTCTATTCATGGCAGCAATTACTGGAGGTGCTAATGATTTAAGTGCCTTTATACATTTTGTATGTAACTAGAATTACTTTCTATTCCCCACTGTGAAATTACTGTGTAGCATGTCTTACAGAAACATTATTGTAATGCATAAACTTTACTTTACTTTCCACAATTAAAACACAACGATTTTCATTTTAAATCTTCCTCAGTGGAGTTACTTCTATTTTTTAAATTAAAAGAAGTGATATACAGTATTTACCCAAAAATTGTATAATGAAAAAAACTGTTAGCAAGCATTATATGCAGTGAATTTAGAAGTGTATAGTCCCTGCTAAGCCAAGTATTGATCTTTTAGAAACACTTAACCTTCAATCTGTCTTCTGTGGTGTCAGGCAAAATGTAAGTGGGAAGTGAAAATATGCTGCTCATTCGGGCAATCTTGTCCTTTGAAAAAAGCTTGTTTGGTTTCCCTTGGCATCACAGCATGTTTATAGAGGTCTGGCTTCTAACACAAATTACAGTACAAGCAAGCAATTGTTACGAATGGCCCATAGAAAGCACTTGGAGCTTGTCTGATACTGTCAATATAAATGATTGACTCCTGTCTGCCAAGCGACTCTATCTCTCTATCCTCTTTAAGGAAACAATTTGGCTTGTCGAGCCAAAATTGAATTGATTTTGTATCCAAGTGTATTTAAAGCTGTCTTTGGAGTTGCACATGGCAGGAAGCATATGCCTTATCCACGCCTCCTGAGGTGCTCATGATAAAATTATGTACCAAAGGAAAAAAAATGATAAAGCAGTCATCCTTAATCATTTAGAGTATTCAAAGTCACTTCAGTCTAAACAAATGTAAATCCTGGCATATGATATGACGCCTTAACATTGGACTTATAACTGTAGTGTCTTGTTTGTATACACCTGTATGTACTTCTCAATGTTAATATTTAGATATATTTTCATACTACTGGCCATAGATGGATTTTTTTTTTGATAAAAAAATGAATTAATTCCCCCATCCACACAAGCAAAGTGGATGGAGGAAACCTCTTGGCTTTGCTATTGTATTCTGAAAGTGGGGACTGATCAGGCTATTGGCTGCATGTGCTGGTCAAAGGAAAATGTACCAACAGTCCCTTTGAGAGGAGTTAATTATTAGATTGACTCTCGAATGAGAACAGCCATATATGGATTGAAATCCAGCAGATCATTGCTGAACCAGCTCCTTTTTGATCCATCTATGGCCAGATTTAGTTAGGCAAACCCAGGCATATTTGCCAGTCTTGATTCACCATAGGATGAAAGCCAGAAACCAAAATGAGGGCATACAATGTACATAAAAAAAACGATCTTCCACCCATCCTCTGATGTCATCAGTTGCTTTAGATAAGAGATATTCTTTATCCAGCTGATCTGGGTGAATCCCTGAGCAGGGAATACAGTGCCTGTCACTTTAAGAAAAGACAGTCCTGGGTAGAAGTTTTTCCAGTTTCCCACCAGAGTGCTTATTCCCCTAACTGGCCCAGGGGGTGCAGGTCTACTCACTCATTCGCCTATGGTGCTGGTGCATCGGTGGTTGCACTCGGGCCTTCTGCTGGGCAGCTCCTTTCCTGCTGCATAGGTGGTCCTTGCTCTGGGGGCCAGTAAAGTCCCAAGTTTTCCTCCTTCCAAGCTTCCCTGCCTGTAGGTGAGCTCACTCCCATCTGGGCTCCCTCCCAGGTTCCTGCTCTCCAGCCGCACTTTTCCATCTTCCACCCCAACTCTCCCCCTGCTGAGCTGTGTCAAACACTCTTAAGCACTCTCCTGGCCCCATGTCAAGCCTGTTGGGAATTGGCCAGGATCCCTTGAGAGTGCAGACCAACCACTCCTCACTCCCTCCCACTGCTTCTAGAATGTTCTCCAAAATTCTAGAGCAGGAGGAAGTCCCAGAGAGCTGGTCTGCAGAGCCTCTCAGCCCCTGACCAAAATCTGACCCCTCTGACTATTACACCTGGGCTGCTACTCAGTTCTTCTGCGAATTAGAACTCTAGCTCCCCCTAGCTACCTAGGGGGTAGCTTATGTTTTATGTTTAGACTATCACCTACTCTCCTCTCCTTTATGCGCACCCTGAAAACCCACCTCTTCAGGGAAGTCTAAAAACTGTGATAGGTAGAGGGAAGTGACATGAGGAAATATGCCGTTTGAAAGCCTGGAGGTGGTCATTGGATTTTAGGGGCCTGTATGTAGCTAGACTGCCAAAAAGTCTCTCACATGTGGTATCCCCATACTCGGGAGAAGTAAAAGAATGTGTTTTGGGGTGTTATTCCATATATACCCATTGCATGCATGAGCAATTTATCATTAAATTGACAACTTTGTGTAAAAAAAATTGTCATTTTCAAAACATTTTTGGCAAAAAATAAAATATTCCATGGACTTAACATGCCTCTCTGCAAAATCCTTGGGGTGTCTACTTTCCAAAAAGAGGTCATTTGGAGGGGGGGGGGGTTGTTGTACTGCCCTGGCATTTTAGCACCTCAAGAAATGTGGAAGTCAGAAAGTAAAAGCTATGTGAAATCCAATATGTATACCATAGTTTGTAGACGCTATAACTTTAACACAAACCAATTAATATACATGTATTGAGGTTTTTTATTACCAGAGACATGCAGCAGAATACATTTTGGCCTAAATTTATGACTAACTGATCAAATACCACCAAAAGAAAGATCTATTTGTGTGAAAAAAAGGACATGCATTTCATTTGGGAACAGCATTGCACGACCACGCAATTACCAGTTGAAACAGCGCAGTGCTGAACAGCAAAAAATGTCTTGGTCATGAAGGGGGGCAAATCCTCTGGAGGGTAAGTGGTTAAGCTGTCTCCTTCTGTCTAAGCTGAGCTCTTTCTTTTACTGTACTTGTGTATACCCCTCCCTATTGCCTCTCTGTGTAGTCATTCCACTGTATCCTGTCTACCATTGTGCATCTTTCCATGAGGCTTACAATGTTAATGTTTTTCTACCTATGATTATCCTCCATTAAACGGAACATTTGAATGGTTTTCCTCATCTGACTTCCTCAACATGTGAGTTTATTCATTGAGTTAAACTGTCTGACCTGATGCAAGAGGTAGATTCAACACCATGCGTATAGCTGTATATAGCACTGGAGATAACGTTTATGGTCTTGTAGTTGAGTGAGAACAGTAGAAAAACAGAGTTACAGCCTAATTACAAGATTCCTAGGTGACAGTACTGATACAGACAAGATTTATTGCTCTCATTGCAAAGCAAGAGGATGGCAGCCTCCATAACTAAGCCCAGGCATGACTTTCCCACTTGTTTATCTCTCAGTCATTATCTGCCTGTGTCAACATGAGTTACAAGGACTCCGTTTGTGAAAAGATGTCACACACAGCAGACCAAGAATCTGATCCAGCTATTACCCAAACGCTCAGTTAAACCAACTTAGAAAATGATGGAAAATTATGAAACTTTAAGAACAAAACTAACAACTAGCCTGAAGTTATTATGGGAAAAGGTTGTTACTCAATATAACACACTGTCTGCTGAACATGAGGTACGACCACTAGAGGGCACCATCCAAAAACCTTTTGCCTCATATGAGCTTTATCAGTTTGCCAGCAACAAGTTCAATAATGTTTTACAAACTATGAACACGGAAGATTTGTTAGAGGAATTAAACAGCTTCCAGGTTCTTAATCTAGAAAGAGACAGTTTTATCCAGCAAACCAAATTAAAGGCAGAAGCGAAAATAAAGCTGCTACAATACACTGCATCTCACAGGTACGTTTCTACAAAACATTCTAAAACGTCCTCTAAATCCCATAGTTCAAGACTCTCTATACTCAGTGAGCGACTTATTAGTGCCTGTGCTGAAGTGGAAGCCAGCAAGGTGCGGGCCGCATATGCAAAAAAGAGAACAGAGTTAGAAACTCAGACAGCAGAGTTGGAAATTCAATCAGCACGCCAAAGAGCAGAGCTGGAAACTCAGTCAGCACGCCAAAGAGCAGCAATAGAAATATTAAATGAACATGATACAGCTATGGCAGAACTAACAGTCCTAGAACAACTATATGTGCAGACGGAGGTGCAAGTGAGCAAGACAGCATTAACCTAAACATATGGATATGGAAAGTCCACCTCAAACACACTACAGACTATGTTATAAGCCACTGCAGTGTACACTCTTTCGCCTCCAATGCTCCTGACAACATAGAGACTTCTTTTCAGCATCAAGTTAAAGAGGTTCCAGCAACTTCCTGCATGCAAAATCACTCCAACACCTTTCCTGCCTATCTACCTAACCCTCCTTCGTATGTCACAGAGCATCAGAGCAAGCTGCAAGCAAGTCATCAATCTCCTGTCATCAGTACAGCCTCAAATAAACATACCATTGGAGCAAGTGACTTCAAGCAAGAAACTCACCTGAATGCATCTGCTGCACCATATTTCCGTGTGTCTTATAACAGCGATATCAAAGATTGTGCAATCAGCACTGTTCAGCGAACAACATCTTGCATAAAGTCAGAGACAACTGACACAGCAGAGTTTGTAAGGTACATACTTCACAGAGAGCTAACAAAAACTGGTCTTACAAGTTTTGATGACCAATCTGAAAACTACAGAAGTTGCATATGTGCTTTCAGAACTGCAATCAATGATCTTGGTATTACAGCTGCTGAAGAATTGGATCTGCTGATCAGATGGCTTGATCTTCTATCTGCTGCATGTGTTATGCCATTAAGATCAGTTTTCATGGACAATCCTACAGAAGGCCTCACAGCTGCATGGGATCGATTAGAGCAAAGTTATGGCAGTCCAGAAGCTATAGAAAATGCTCTGTTCATGCGTCTGGAAACTTTCCCAAAGATATCTGGTAAGGACAACAAGGAGTTCCAGAGACTGAGTGACCTTCTTCTTGAGCTTCAGCTAACCAAGACAGACCCAAAACTACCTAGACACTGCCAGAGGGGTAAACCTAATTGTCTCCAAGCTCCCGTATGGTTTGCAAGAAAAGTCCGCACTAGGTCATCATACAAAAAAATAGAACAATGTTTCCTTCCCTCCATTCTCTTTCTTCTGCGAATTCATCAGGAACATTGCAGAGACCAAGAATGACACAAGTTTTTCCTACAGTGAGAAAAGTCTCTTTTCATCCTTTCCTAAGAGTACCAGTTTTCAGGTCAACTATAGGAACTGTAGAGGCCCAGTATCCGTGAGAAAGACTGACATCCTTCCCACTCCCACCACAGTTGTGGCTGCAAAGAAACAGAGTAGGAAGATTGAAAACCCTAACCAAGAGTGTCCCATTTACAAGAAGCCACACCCCCTCAAAAATGCATGGGTTTTAGGAAAAGGCCTCTTGAAGAGCTTCTAAAAACATTCGGGGTATGTTTCAAGCATTGTGTTTCTACCGAACATTTTGCTAAGGACTATACTACGTCCATCAAGTGCATAGAGTGTGACTCAGAAGAACATGTCCTCCCAGGTCAAGGCAATGTGTGGAGAATACAGATCAAGTGCCTGATTCCACCATAATTTCTTCATCCTGCACTGAAGTTTGTGGGGAAGACCGCTGTGATAAGTCATGTGCTATGATATGCCTGGTGAACATATACCACAGCGCTCAACCAGAAAAGACTCTAAAGGTGTATGCGATCTTAGATGATCAGAGCAATAGATCACTTGCAAGATCCAAACTGTTTTGATCTATTTGAAATAAAGGATGAAGCTCATCCTTACACCTTGGGTACTTGTAGTGGAACTACAGAGGTTTTTGGAAGAAGGGCTCTTTGACTCATGGTATCTCCTCTCAAAGGTAACCTGCAATTACTCCTACCTACATTTGTTGAGTGCAACCAGATACCTGCTAACAGGGAAGAAATCCCTACACCATCTGTTGCCTTCCATCACCCTCACCTGAAGGTAATAGCAAATGAGATACCACCGCTTGACAAAGATGCTCAGATCCTTCTTCTGTTAGAAAGAGACATTCTAAGGGTTCATAAGGTGCACAGACAAGACAGTGGAGCCCCAGATGCCCCATTTGCCCAGCGCACAGATCTAGGTTGGGTCATCATAGACAATGTCCGTATAGGCAAAATGAAGAGACCTACCAACGTTTCAGCATTAAAGACAAATATTCTGCCAAACGGCCGAAGCACTTTGAGTCATCACATCACTACTGGGTGAAAGAGAAGATAGCAAACTGCAAATGGCAACATAGTGTCTCAGGTAACACAAGCCCTTTCTCTCCCCATGACGACAACCTCGGCTCTACAGTGTTTAATACAACCAGTGAAGAGGATATACTGGCTCCTTCAATGGAAGACAATAATTTATTAGAGTAATGGATAATGAGTTCTTTCAAGACGACTCCAATAACTGGGTAGCACCCTTACCTTTTCGTCTCCCAAGAGAGAGATTGCCCAACAACTTGCATCAGGCCATCAGTAGATTCGCCTCCTTAAAGCGCAACTAAAGTAGGAAACCAGAGATGCAAAGGCACTTTGTGGACTTTATGCAAAATATATTTGACAGAGATCATGCAGATACTGCACCCCCACTAAAGAAGGGAGAAGAATGCTGGTAACTTCCATCCTTTGGCGTGTATCACCCTCGCAAACCAGACCAGCGCTCTGCATGAAGGTGTTTCTCTTAACAACATGCTCCTTACTGGACCCAACTTGAACAGTATAATAGGAGTCCTGATTTGCTTTAGACAAGAGCCCAAAGCAGTAATGGCTAATATTCAACAAATGTTTCACTGCTTCGTTGTCAAGGAAGACAACAGAGACTACCTCAGGTTTCTATGGCACAAAGACAATGACATCAACAAGGAAGTGATAGATTATCGAATGAAGGTATATGTCTTCGGTAACAGTCCTTCCCCTGCAATGGCAACTTACGAACTAAGGAAAATGGCTCAGGTTGGAGAAAAGTAATATGGATCTGATGCCCGCCAATTTTTTGAAAGAAACTTCTACGTTGACTATGCACTCAAATCCTTTTTATCTGCTAAAGAAACAATCAATCTTCTCACCAGAACAAAGGAAATACTGTCTGTAGCAAACCTTAGACTTCACAAGATTATATCTAATAGCCAGGAACTTATGAATGCTTTTCCGTCTGAGGACCATGCCAATAGTCTAAAAAAACCTTGATTTAGGTTCAGATGTGCCTCCCATACAACAAAGTTTGGGTTTGCTGTGGAACATCAAACAAGACACATTCACCTTCCAAGTGTCAACTTGTGATAAACCCTTCACTAAGAGAGAAGTCTTGTTGGTGGTGAACAGCATCTATGATCCACTGGGTTTCATTGCTCCAGTTTCCATTCAAATTAAGATCCTGCTAAGACAGTTATCTCCTGAGCACATAGACTGGGATACTCTTTACCTAGTAAGAAACAACACAAGTGGGAAAGGTGGAGATGTTCTTTGAGGTCATTAGAAAATCTTCAGATTTCAAGTTGCTATATTCCAATTTCCATTTCAACTGCTGACCATAGAGAGAGTCATATTTTTGTCCGATGCATCAGTTGAAGCTATTACTGCAGTAGCCTATTTAACTAATTCAATACCGTGCAATTTTACACCTTCCTGCCCAGGCCATTTTTCAGGTTTCAGCGCTCTCACACTTTGAATGACAATTGCGCAGTCATACAACACTGTACCCAAACTAAAATTTTATCATTTTCTTCACACAACTAGAGCTTTCTTTTGGTGGTATTTAATCATTGCTGGGGTTTTTATTTTTTGCTAAATTAACAAAAAAGCCTGAAAATTTTGATAAAAAAACACATTTTTCTTTGTTTCTGTTATAAAAGTTTGCAAATAAATAATTGTTCTTCATAAATATAGGCCGAGATGTATTCTACTACACGTCTTTGGTGAAAATAACCCAAATTAGGATGTATTTTGTAGTTTGTAGGAAAGTTATAGAGTTCGCAAACTATGCTATAGATCTGAATATTGATCAATTCTGAAGTACTGACAGCCAATCTAATTTCTTGAGGTCCAAGAATGTCAGAATAGTACAGATATCCCCCAAATGACCACTTTTTGCAAAGTAGACAGTCCTACGTACTTCATAAGAGGCATGTCGAGTTTTTTGAAGTATTTTTTGTCATAATTTTTCGGAAAATGATAAAATAAAAAAAAATATTTTTACTATTTTTTTTTTACATACTGTCACCAGTGCAGTACAGCGTCATCATATAACTGGCATGACTGGTGATTAAATTTTTTTTCTTTTTTTTAAGATTTGTTTTTCACATTTCACTATGTCGAAAGTAGTACAATGTTACCATAGTAACATTGTACTACTTTGGGGAAGTGATCAGTATTTTTTTTTTTTACACAATTTGCTTATAGCAAAGAATTACTTTGTTATAAGCAAGCATTTACCTGAATGACATCGATTCATTCAGGGTTTTTTTTTTTAGTGCTTAGCTGTGATTTGGCAACAGCTAATCACATGACATGTGCATGTGATTGCTGTGACCATTCACAGCTAGACACTAGTATACAATGGATGGCATAAATGAAGCCATCCATTGTATACAACTGTCATGGGACCTGCTGTGATTGGTCACAGCAGGTCACATGGTACCAGCAACGGGGGTCAGTACTCAGATCTGTCATCGGCCGTGTCCGAGGTACACGGCCGGTGACAGATCGTGCCGCTGCGCAGCTCTGCAAGCGCGCGAACTGCGCATGTACGGGAGGACGCCACATGGCTCTAAGGGTGGAGACAGCATTCCTGAACACAGTAGCAGCAACCCTTGATGCTATTCTGGGTGATGTTCTCCTTTGCAGACAGATGGGCCTTGCAGTCCTACAGCAATGCAAACCTGCACACCACAACAGCAAGGCCAAACCCAGGATGGGAAATGAGAAACTGTCTCTCACCAACCATGGCATATAGTCCTCCACCCATGGCCCCATGGGCCTGGCCTCAGCTCCAGGTAATTATTCTCTGCACATAAACGGTGGTCACTCAGCACCTCTCTCGCTTGCTCTCTATATGAGACTGTGTGATCAGCAACATGGGCTTCCAGTCTTCTTTTGTTCCCTAGCAATCTTAAGCACAGTTCTCCTGGGAATAGTAATCCAACACAGTCCCTCTCCTGATCAAGGGGCCTCCCAGGGGCTACATCTCTGATCAGTCGCCTCCAGCACCAGGAATTAAAGGACAAATAAAGCCAAAGCTGTATGTCTTCTATGGATCACAGGAGTGCAGTTTGTTCTGCACTCCTACAACCCATTTTCAGCTGACAGTGGGCTGAAGCCTGCTGTCAGCTGATGTCACTCGGCCGGTCCAGGCTATAGAAAAATCCCAACTTTAAAATTAGGATCCACCCCAGAGTCCGGAGTGGCACCTGGCTCAGCTTCTCAGCCTGAGCCAGCTGCTCGCTCCCCTTCCACAGCTCAGTGCTCCAAAAAGTGTGGGGGGAGGGCAGAGCAGACAGTCACCACTCTCTGCTCCAGCTGCAGACAGATGTAGCATCACATTGATGCTGTATCCATCTAGGTAAGTATAATTTGGGAAAAAAAACTTCTCTTTTAAGTGGGGCACACCATCCTCAGGCTGTGCTTCAGCTAATCACTGTGCCCTTTCTCCTGGTGGTCGGTGGGCATTCTTCCAGTGGCTGCAGGCATGTAGCTGGTGACAGTGTCTCTTCTTACTCTTCTCTTCCTTCTCATGGCTTCATCTGAGCACCATGCTGAGGAATCTCAGCAGCAGCAGCATGGGTGGCCCTGTGTCAGCCTAGGTCCCTATGGTTGCACTAGAGTAGCTGTCAGTTCCCCACAGACAGGCAGCACTCACTGGGCTTCCCCACCAAAATGCCTTTGATTACCCAAAGAGAAAATATATAAATAACAAATATTACAGCACAGTAACTTGACACAAAGCCAATAGGATGGCAGCTAGCCGAGCAACTTCTGGTAAATAATGGAGAGATTTCATAGTTTTAGAAGGACAGTGAGAAGTTGTTGCTAATACCTGAACATTGTATATCTATTTTTACACTTATAGAGTTGATTTGGAAATGTATTTGGAAATGTCATAGCAGACTATGGTGACTATGAATAGATTTTCAGAGTGTTAGCAAGGTCAGTGAAATGTCAATCACCACTACAGGAAGATGTCCATGTTGACATAGGGGTTGATTTACTAAAACTGGAGAGTGCAAAATCCGGTGTAGCTATGCATGGTAGCCAATCAGCTTCTATCTTCAGCTTGTTCAATTAAGCTTTGACAAAAAAAAAATGGAAGCTGATTGATTGCTATGCAGAGCTGCACTAGATTGTTAGAATAGGGCACAAAATATGTGCCCACTTACATGGGCATGCGGCCGCCTCTCCCTCTATTTGATTATAGGGTTGTTTATAGGTTTAATTAATCACCTCAGGAAAACATAAATTATAGGTTAGTGTCCCTTTAAGAAACTGCAGGCCTTTGAGCGGGAAGAAAAGTACTCCACGTGACCCAGGGAAAGTTCTAGAATTATGGGCTTATTATATAAGGAACCGCCTGAGGAGGAATTGCGCCAGCTGGTCAGTGCTGCTCAGTGAGCTCCCCACCCTCCCACCCCTTGTTGCATGGCACTTTATGTGGTTTGTCACCCTTTCAAAAAAAAAAACGGGGGACTTGTGTTGTATTTTATTTATGCTATGCTCGAGTCCTTAATGACTGAGCAATTCAGTTTTGGATGTTAATGTTCAGTAGTATATAAAATTAATAAGAAAATTTTAAAGATATTATATTTTATTTGAGTATTTATTTACACCAATAAAAGTACCGCAGCCAAAATTTTATGCCAACAAAGCGTTTTGTATCATTATTTATTTATAGATAGTAGTATTCAGGGGAGGGAGTATGTGCAGCCTGCATTCCCATATGCACTCTCTAGTTTTAATAAATAATCCCCATTGTGTTTGCTTTCCACTCTCCTTTAGCAGATTTTGGAGACCTCCAAGAGTATTTTTCCTTATAGATATACCTTTTTATGTGCGTGACAGTAGCAACTTCATTTGCTATTTGGGGGACAGGATTTAATGTTTAGTAAATGTGTTTAGAGTTTGTGCACATTAGCTAGAATATTTTTGAGTTTTTGTCAGTAAAGAAAATTCACTGAATTGTTGATATTTTTAATGATGAGGTGGCTGTTGTGCGTCCTGTTAATACATGACTTAGTTATTATTTTTACATACTGCACAATCCTCTCTAGGCGTGTCTATCTTGAAATAAATACTTAAATGCTCATTTTTTTTTTATCAAAACCTGGTGGTTTTGTGTCCTGTTGACAAACCAGGCCAGGTTTAAAGACAGTGCACATACTCAGTACAATATTTGTGGAGTTTTCTCTGGGAAAAATTATACTGTAATGTTGATTTAACAGTTACGAATGGTTGTTGGGGAATCTATTCAAATTGTGGCTTGTGGGGTATTTATTTTCTGAAAATAAATTATATATATCATTGATTTCTAGATTTAAAAAGTACTGTTGGTGGTCCTATTTAAATTGGGGCTGGTGCACAAATTGATTAATACTGAGGACACACTACAATATTCCGGGTGTTTTTTTCTAGGAATACATTAAACTGTTATGCTGCTTTCTACAGTTACAAATTGCTTTTGGTGGTCCTGTTTAAAATGAGGATTCATCACATATAAATTAATATTTATCCTCAACATTTGGGGTGTTATGGCATTAAATGCTACTGTAATGTTGATTTCAAAAGGTATAAACGGCTGTTGGGGGGGGGGGGGGTTATCATTCAAAGTGGTGCTTAAAAGCAAATAAATTATTACAGTACATACACTGCAGGAAGTGGCTGGAAACAACAATGGTTCCATTGGCAGATAAGCTAAATAAAGTCCCACGCAGTGGAACTCTTTCAATTTACTGCCCACTTAAGTACTCTGGTATTGCCCTGAAGCTAGTCATTTTCTATATACTTCATAGTTGAAGTTTATATTTTGAGTAGTTTCTTTAAAATCGAGGATACAGAGAAAGGACAAGGGGTTGTGGGGAAAGTGATGTGGTTTTGAAGCATTGGTGCCCTGTCTTTTGACATTTTATTGTATGTAGTGTACTACGGTGATAAAAAAAGAAACACACCCACTATACTATCAAACTGTTGTGCCACTGGCCAGTTTGCACAATATTAAAGGTTTAAGTGTAGTTCCACTTTTGCAGTCAAATTTGAGAAAACCCCACAATTTTTTGTTATGTGTTTCCATTCACATGCCATGTCTTTGTTTTAATATGTTTTACATTTTAAATGTAAGATATAGATGTCAGAAGAAGGTGTCATGGCTGACCTCAAAATGTTTTTGAACAATGTCAGAGTCGATCTGCCCTAAGTCTGTCCTCTAAAACTTTAACCCTTTGTTAGGACAGATACAATCTAGTTACACTTGACAATGAAGATCTGCTTGTGCAGTACAGATGGGGTTGTTTTTGGTAAAAGCAGCTGCCCAGCCCCCTCATAAACATGCAAATCCAGTGGGATTTTTTCTTGCTGGGGAGTTCAAAAAAGAGCATCCAAAAAGGTAAGCTGCAATTTTTAAAATGATTCTATGTAAATGGAGACATGTAACAAATACTACATAAAGTAGATGTTATCCATTATTGGCTGCAAAAATGGAAATACACTTTGAGCTTTATTTTTTGAGGCATACAATTCCATCTAGCTTTTAGATGTGTTGTGGCTGCCTGCTAATCCCACTGGTCAATGCATGCCTTCTACAGGCAAGTTACAGAAATCAGATGTTGCATCCAGATTCACCTGAAAAGGCCATTTTTTTCTGTCTATAAGAATGAATCAGATTGGGATGCTGCTGATGCTATATTAAAGCCAAGTAATAATAGAACATTACAAAAATATATTACATGTGCAAAGTATGTGATGGCAGCCTGTGGTCTTACTGATGCTATTGTGTAACAGCACATACAGCTTAAAGGGATTTCTCAAGCATCCAATGGAAAAGATTGTTGGTTTCCCAATGTTGGAATGGCATAAAAGAAGGGCCCTCTCCCTGTTCAGTGCTAAATTTTTAGCTAAATCTTTTTTTGGGATTGGCACATGTCTGTAAATGCAGTACACAGCTCCTCATGCCCTTTATTTAAAAGAGAAGTATGACTTTTTTTTTTCCCATTATACTTACCTAAGTGGATGCAGCATAGGTCTGATGTTGGTGTCCACACCAGTTCTAAGGGTGAGAACTCAGCGATCACATGATCACGTGAGTTCTCACAGCCACTCTGAGCAGTACTGTCAGTCACCGCTCTCTGCTCTGCCCCCTGTGGAGGGGGAAGGAGCGGTTGGCTCAGGCTTCTCACTGAGAAGCTGAGCCAGGTGCCGCTCCAGACTCTGGGCTGGAACCCAACTTTGAAATCGGGATCTTTCCCCAGCCTGAACCAGCTGAGTGACGTCAACCAACAGCAGGTTTCAGCCCACTGTCAGCTGAAAACGGGTCACAGGAGTACAGAACAAACTGCACTCCTGTGATCCACAGGAGAAGTACAGCCAAAAGAGCTTTGGCTGTACTTCTCCTTTAATGACAACCGCTTGCCTATTAGCCTTGCCAGAATTGCCAAATGGCCAGAACTGGTTTGCAAGTTTGCCCCCCCCCCCCCCCATTGATTTCAATATATCTCAGATTAAATTTAGCATTTTCCAAAACTGACCAGTAGTTTGACAAACCCAAGAACATTCACTCATCACTAATTAAGAGTAATTATTACAATAATTTTAGGAATAAATAGCAAACAGCCCTCTGTGGAATGAAAAAAAGTAAAAAATAATATTAGTTTGCATTTCTTTATTACTCCACCTACTACTCACAATATTCGTTTACAACTACTGTATATGCATAATGACATCAGTGTTGTATTATTGTTTTTCCCTGTTGTGTTGTATAGCATCTGTGAATATATATCTGTATAATTACTTGGCTTACTGTAATCAGGTAGCATTTACTTGACCCACTGAGCAGGGAACTGACATTATAATTTATTCTTGTAGTAAAGCACATCATCATTTATCTGAGCTACATAGTTAAATCATAGTACCTTTGTGTCAGACAGTAAAACTGCTTAAGCCATCTGTTGCAGAATCAACATCTTTCATAAGAAGACAATCACAAATACTCCAACTGCAATACTACAGACAGTGAAGTGAAACAGCAAATGTTCTACTTCTACATAACAAGGACCTACAAAGTAGTTTTTATCTCCTACCTACATGTGTAAAGTAAAACAGAGGGTAGCACTAAACATTCTGATCCTTTATAATATTAATTACAACTTCAGGAGAAAAATATTTTTGGATCTTTTAAAATATTGCGACACATTGTGAGATTGCTAAACAATATTCACTAGATTGATAGCTTAAAGTGTTTGTAAAGGATTTTTTTTAAATAACAAACATGTTTTACTTGCCTGCTCTGTGTAATTGTTTTGCACAGAGCAGCCCTGATCCTCCTTTTCTCTGGTCCCCCACTGGCACTCTTGGCTGCTCTCCCTTGCCAAGTGCCCCCATAGCAAGCCACATGCTCTGGGGCCACTCATGCATGCGTGCTCCCAAGCCAGATCTGTGTCCATAAAACAGAGAACACAGCTCAGCCTTGACCCCTACTCTCTGGCTGTGATTGATTGAGCCAACAGCTTTTGCTGCTGCATCTTAGCCAACGAGGAAGGAAAGACCTAGGAGAGCCATTGCTGTAGTACACATCGCTGGATCAAGATTGGGCTTCGGTAGTTTTTAGGGGGGCCAAGGGGGGAGCTGCACACTAAATATTTTTTAGAATGCATAAAAGTAAAAACTTTTACCTTTAGAACCACTTTAATTAAACCACTGTAATTAAAGAAGTTAAAGGTGATATAGCCTATGTACGGATTTAGAAAATGCTACAATATAATGTATATACCCTATTTTACTGGTATCTGAAATGCAAGATGTCATCTTTACATGCATATCATGAATAGGATAGCAGCAAATCATTGTATTTAATCACTACTACTACAGCAGTCTTCAGGATCCAGTGTTGAGGGTGCCACTGGCTCAGTATGGCTGCCATTTAGAGAAAGCCTTGGGTTTTTTTTCAATGAATACAATTAATTCTCTGATTGAATAAGGTGGAGAGGTGGGGTGTCACAATCTCTGCCTTTTCCAAACAGAAAATGCTCTCATTCATTTTGTAAAATTACAAGGCATTCTCTGAATGTCAGCACTGGACAAAGAAGACCACTTCTATCAATGTAGTGGAAGCAACTTCTACAGTGTTTTGCAGCTTACACAGGGATCAGTCAGGCATGACATATGCATACTTACATTGGTCAATAAAATTTATACCTAAACCTCAGCATTAAGACATTCTTATGCACACTGGCTATATTTTAGATAACATGGAAAAACAATCATTACAATTCCATATAGTCTTTACCATGTTAATGTAATTTCAAAAATAATTTTCAAACTTTTTTTAAATCTTTCAATAAAAACAATACCATATACCAAAAGCAATAAAAACAATACCAATATACTGATCCTGCCATGAAAGTCCTTATCCAGGCTATGAGGTGACATTGCTCCTGTCTTCCAATTGTGATTTTGCGATGTCAACCTGTCACATAGACTTCCCATTAAGACAACAATTGGCCATTTTAACACTCATTATACAGGTTAGGTTTGCTATTGTGAACAACAGGAAATCCATCCTGCCACTCAGCACTGAGCTGCAAAAAAAGGATGAAGAAAGGGTAAAACAGTATTTTATTTTAAAGATTAATAAATAAATGTTGATTGTTTATGTAGCACCCTCCTAGTCAGCTAGGGGGAGCTAGACTCCAATTGCTAGTCAAGAGGCTGAGTAGCAGCCTGGGTGTGATAGCTAGCAGGGGTTAAATACTGGTCAGAGCTGAGAAGGTCTGCAGACCAGTTCTCTGGAATTTCCCTGCTCTAGAACTTTGGAGAAAGATCTATAAGCAGTGTGTGGATCTGAGGTGTGGCTGGTCTGTGCTGTTAGAGGATCTTGGCCAATCCCCAACAGGAGGCTTGGCAAGGGACCAGGACAGCGTTTAAGAGTAGACGAGTCTGCTCAGTAGCAGGGAGTTGTTAGAGAGGAGTTGGAGGAGAGTTGCGGAGGATGTGAGGCTGGAGGCAGGAGCTTAGGAGGGAGCCAGGATGGAGAGGGGCTCACCTACAGGCAGAAGACTTTGGAAGAAGCAAAGCTCAGGATTTCACTGCCCCCAATAGAGGACCATCTGTGCAGCAGGGAAGTAGAGGCCCAGCTATAAGGCCTGGTAGCAGCCACCAACCCACCAGCAGCACAGGAGAAGGACTGAGTGAGTAGACCTGTGTCTCCTGGGCCAGATAGGAGAAGGAGGCACTCTAGTGGGAAACTGGATTAGCCTGCCACCCAGGACTGACCATTTATGTGGCAAACACTGGATCCCCTGCTCAGGGATTCACCCAGAACAGCCGGATAAGATGAACCAAGGGTTTGCGGTGGTTCTACAGGAGACGTTGGTGAGCTCCTCAAAAGAGACTGTTTGCTGTGACCACTTGTACATAGTTCAAGAAGTTGTCCTTGGTGTCTCATTTACATTGGACATCCCGTTCACTCCTAACCCTTAAGTTCTACATCCCCTAATAAAACATTAAAAAACAAGCTCAAGGACTGGTTACTGACTCCTGGATGCAAGTGGATGTGGACATGCGTGTTACCTGGGTGTGCAGGACTATAGGGGGACCCTAAACTTTTGCAACTTTTAAGGGGATAGTGAGACATTTATAATACACAGTTCTTTAGCAAACTAAAAGTCATTCAGTTAGGATTTACATCTACTTTAAATTTAATTGGACACTAATCAACTTCTGTCACTTATAGTGACTTGCTATTGCTTCAATATCTGTCATTATCCATTTAAGTACTTAATGGAATCTGATATTTTATTTAATGCAATTTTCAGTTTCTGTGGTCTTTGTAAGGCTAAACCAATGTGTACTTGGACAAGTCTTATAATTAAACCACTTGAATTTACAGATTTTGCCACATCTTGAATTGAAAGGGCACAATAAACCACTCTTAGTTTTATTTAAGTTAGCCATACACCTTTAAATTTCTCTCAATCAACCTTGCAGGCTAAACAAGAGAAATCATCTGATTGCCCATCCACTCTAAACACAGTCGATGAAGAAATCTCATGCAGGTGGTATTGTATTCAGTAGCAAGTGGGACCTGCAACTGCTAAATACCTAAACAGTGACTGTATCTGATTGGACACAAAAACTGTTCATCTGAAAAAATACCACCCAGTTCTTTCAAAAAAATCAATTGACAAATAGACTTTTGTCAAGCTGGGTGGTGGCTACAGCTCAACATTCAAGCAGTTTTCCTGCTGCATGACCGGTTTTAATAATGTAACACATATACGATGGAAGTATGCTGACTATTTTAACTAACCAAAGTTTGTTTGATACTTTCATCCAATGAGTATACACCATTAGCCATTTTAAAAGCAAGCCACACTAACAATTTCAGGATGGCCAACTAATGGCTCAGAATCTCCATGGGTTCAGTGCTGTTATTAACCGTACATATTCTATATGATTTCAAGATGCTTGTAAGCGTTATGAATGGCTTAAAAGATATATGAAAAACTTTGTGAGACTACAAGGCACTAAAGATGTTTCCAGAGATGGCAGTGTTCCCATTTGTGTAATGTAAACATTGATTCATCAGAAATCCCCACCAGGCTCTAGAAGCATTAGAGGCGCATAACAGGATTTTCATGTATAAAGAAACATATTGAATATTTAAAGCACAGCCCATCCTTTTCTGCTTCACTTGTCTACTTTTGTTTACACGCCTTTGCCATTCTTCTGTGTGAATTGAATGCTAAACCTTCTCTGGGGAGACATTACACCGCTCACAGAATGCCTCAGCAGATGGTGCTTTCTGTTACAACAGAAGGCTGTGATTACACCTGAACTCTTCAAGAACCCAAAGTTGAGCAGTGAAACACGATGAAGCCTTGTGAAGTTCTAGCTAATGTCTTAGTGGTGTAGTTAGAAAGATTGGCAAAATAATTGCTTTTCTTTTCAACACTTCTCACTCTATCTATTTTGCTGCTAATTTGTTCTCCAACATTCAGAAGATTTGAAATGGTATGTTGTGATGTCCAAATAAAGTGAAAATAATGGTAAATGGTCTATAGAAAGTGAAACAACTATTATTGTAGTATAATTTAACTACCTGCTTGGAGTTTGCATATTCTCACTGTGCTTGCGTGGGTTTCCTCCGAGTACTCAGGTTTCCTCCGATACTCCAGAAATATGCTAAAGGATACTTGGATCCTATCTAAATTGGCCTTACTATGTGTTAATGTGAGTTAGGGACCTTAGATTGTAAGCTCCTTGAGTATGTAAATTGATGGCTCTATATAAGTACCTGTAATAAATGAAGAATGATTCAATACTGAGGAAAGTTCAGCCTCTAGAAATAATGGGTTAATCCTTGACTGGTTTCAAGTGACATATTTTATCAACAATATTTTTTACATTGGAAAATCAGCAAAGTCTATCTACAACATACTTCATAAGATTTTTTTTTTACTATAGTAGAAATGTACTTAAGTTGAATGGAAAATTACAAACAGCTTTATAAATAGACAAAAGTCATGCATCTGAGACAAACATGGACAAAGTATAATGTTCAGATTATCAGATTTTACCAGTAGGCTATGTAATTTGTATTTCCCAATAGTAAAACTTGAAATATTGTAGGGTTCTGTATTTACATGTTACATTACATGTGCAACTCCTAACCAATGTGTTATTTGCTGTTCTCATTGTTATTAGAGTTTGAGAAGTGGCCAATACTTGCGATGACCTACCATAATATAGATAATACACTATGTAAGTATATTCCAGTCCTGTCACCTTACATGTTATGCATGACTTGCACTCAGTGTACATGTCTATAAGTATTTGAAAAGCCTTTGACCCAAAACAAATGCTTATTTCCAACTGTTAAGCTAATAAAATGTTGATGATCGGAAAAAGGCATTGGTTTATCTGAAAAATATAACTGTGAAACAAAAATATTCATTTTATTTGATTTCAGAAAACTATATACAGTCTAACCTGAGATAGAAGACTGAAAACAATGTTAGGTTATTGCACTAACTTATGTACCTTCAAAATTATTTTTGTATAAAAAAAAATTGACTTGCATAACAAAATAAATCACTTAATAACTAACTTCTCAGTGGGCATTTTTGATTTACCTTTGCTCTGTATCTGGTAAAGTACAAAGTCCTAATAACCTAAGATGTAAGTAAAACTATTTCTTTTTATGTTACAGGTATATACTTTTATTCAGCTTACTTATTAGTGCTTACAGTTCTTCTGCAGGTGAGTGGGTAGTCATTCATCTGCCCTTCTGAAGTGTCCAAAAAAAACCCCAAAAAACCTCATCATCATGTTATCTCCAGCCCGAATGCAATACATGGGTAAGATTGTTGTAGGATATATTAATAGGTGGTTTGTATCAGGGAAAGCCAATGGTTGCAATGTGAAACAAAATGATCCCTGATGTGTAATTATTTACTTTCATGGATTCATTTTCTTAAACACTTGCCAACCGGCCAACAGTAAATTTCCTGCTGGACGGCTGCTTCTCCAGGCACCATGACGTACTAGAACGTTATGGTGCTTATGTGCACTGGACACAGTGAATTGCAGTACTCGATATCGGATTGCTGTGAGTGGCCCAGTTACCTCGTGATAGCTGTGCGATCACATGTCAATGAGTAAACAAGAGTCATGAACAGAATCCATTCAAGACATCATTGTTTACTACTGTGTGATCTGTGATTAGTCACCAATACCTGGGCCAACCACAGCACCCTGTGCAATGTGATAGCTGTGCATCACAATAATAAAATAATGAAGATCCACAATTCAATGCTCATTTGTAGTTAATGGCACTGTCTGGTATCATCCCAGAGTAAGTATAATCAATCAAAATATAGACAGGAAAAATGAGACTTTCAGGATACCTAATCAGTGACCAAATGATAGCCGTAAAACATCACGGTGCATGAAAACATACAAAATTGATTATAACTCATATAAAACCCAATTTAAAATTGTCAACATCAAAAAGGATGTTATTCTATACTAGACACAATCACTCCTGTGTACACGTTTCACAAGTTTCTGCTTCCTCAGAAAATTAACTGGAGCTATATGGATGTCATATTTAAGAAAGTTTAAACCTAGGTTAAATATAAAAAAGCACTTTAATAATACTGTCCAAATTCAGCTGTGGAGAGGGGAAACAACCAAAGAAGGAAAGGAAAGGAAGAAAAGAAAGAGAAAAAAGAAAGAGAGAATAAATCACCCAACTTGCAAAAGCTAAAAGGACCAGAGACATGCACATACATTCCCGACTAGGACACAAGTTACACCACCAGGTTCCTCTTCCCAGCCCATGGGAAGACTACAGGGACATGGAGGCCAGCACAGTGAAAGAAAGGACCACCAATAAAAGAAGAACCTTATAACTCTGACCCTTATTCATCTAGTACAGTGGTGGGCAACCTTTTTTTTCAACTGAGCCAAATCTCGCCAAAACCACGATTGAAATTTATTTTGAGAGCCACATTTTTAAAACTGAAAATACATAGGACGGTACACTGTTTTTAGTTTCAAAAAGTTTTTATAGTAGTTCATCCCCCATATAGTAATTCATCCCCCATATAGTAATTCATCCCCCATAGTAATTCATCCCCCATATAGTAATTCATCCCCCATAGTAATTCATCCCCCATAGTAATTCATCCCCCATAGTAATTCATCCCGCATATAGTAATTCATCCCCCATAGTAATTCATCCCCCATAGTAATTCATCCCCCATATAGTAATTCATTCCCCATATAGTAATTAATCCCCCATAGTAATTCATCCCCCCTATAGTAATTCATCCCCCATATAGTAATTCATCCCCCATAGTAAATCATCCCCCATATAGTAATTAATCCCCCATAGTAATTCATCCCCCATAGTAATTCATCCCCCATATAGTAATTCATCCCCCATAGTAATTCATCCCCCATAGTAATTCATCCCCCATATAGTAATTCATCCCCCATATAGTAATTCATCCCCCATAGTAATTCATCCCCCATATAGTAATTCATCCCCCATATAGTAATTCATCCCCCATAGTAATTCATCCCCCATATAGTAATTCATCCCCCATAGTAATTCATCCCCCTATAGTAATTCATCCCCCCTATAGTAATTCATCCCCCATAGTAATTCATCCCCCATATAGTAATTCATCCCCCATAGTAATTCATCCCTCATAGTAATTCATCCCCCATAGTAATTCATCCCTCATATAGTAGTAGTAAGTAAGTAGCAAGTAGTAAGCCAAGTCCCCCCTGTGTCAATTCACTTACCTTTGCTCCGCGCGTTCCTCTCGCCGTGTTCCCGCGCCGTTCCGGTCTTCAGGGCGGACTGTGAGAGGAGCCTAGCTCCTCTCATGTTCATCACGCTGCCCCGCCTACACACATCCTGACAGCCAATCACTGGCTATCAGGATGTGAGTGGCAGCGAGACTGGCCAATCATTGCATTTGAGCGCGCTGCCCTGGCTGTTTTTTTTTTGGATCACGCTGCAGAGTCCCTGCCGCCCGAGAGGAGGGAGGGGAGCGGGCGCCCGGCACACAAGAGCCGCATTAAAGCGTGTAAAGAGCCGCATGTGGCTCGCGAGCCGCGGCTTGCCGACCACTGTTCTAGTAAAACAACAAACAATCCATTATTCAAAACACTTCCATTCAATGGCACATACAGTATATTCCTTTCAGCTAAGAAAAGGGGAAGGAGCCACAAAAAAGGGTTATAAATCAAAATATTCAAAGTAGCTGCAACTGCCTCAAAATGGTCCAAACACTAAGCAGTTCCACAGAATACAGATTCCATGCCTCAAAATGGTCGAAACACTAAGCAGTTCCACAGAATACAGATTCCCCCGGCTGCAGATATTATATACAGATAGCCCTAGAGTACACCAAGAGGTCTTAAGGCTCTGAGAGGGGCCCTTATTAATCTGATAGAACAACAAGCAATCCATTAATCAAAGACTTCCATTCAAGGACACATGCCCCTTTAAACTAACTAAAGGAAAGGAGCCACAGAAGAAAGTACAAATCAAAGTATTCCAGGTATCCACTTATTTGTTCCTATAGAAAAATGATGTCCACAGTATGCCATTTGCTCAAGATGGTCAAAACACTAAAGCAGGAAGTACCTCCCATATAAATATCCCATCAGTCCTCACAAAGATCCTCCCATTATCCCAATTCAGCCAATCTGCCAAAAGGGGGGAAAGCTGCCTACCCAATCAGGAGCAAAACAGCATTGGGAAATCTCCTCCCCACATCATTACACCACAAATCAAGGAAATGAAGCTGGAAATCATGGTAATCTGGCCCGAAATGACATCACAGGAAGTGACCTCACCAGACGTGATGAGGACAGCAATCTGGGAGTGTGCTCTGGACATGCTAAATGAGATTGTATTAGCCAGAAAGTAAATCACGTGGTGGGCGAGAATTCAACCACTTGGCTCTACTATGACCATATTCACTCTGAGACAACCAAGACAACCAAACTAGTCATCCACAGCTACAGCAATTACGAAACAAGCAAGTGTGTGGTGTATAGGAGGACACAGGCAGGGAGAAAGAAGAACAGGGGGAAAATGGCTGCAGCTAAGATGGTTCCAATCAAAGATCCCCGAAGATTATAATGAATAAAGTTTATATACCTTACCGGTCCTCAGCTCACATTCTGAAAGATATAATGAATAAAGTTTATATATATATATATATATATATATATATATAATAAATATGGCTGAGAAAGCATACAAGTACAGTTTTAAAAAGACAGTAGCCTCAAAACTAAACCCCCATAAGGGTAAAGTGATAGAACATACAATTTAATCTTCCAAGAATGATGTATAACTAATGTGATCATTGACACCAGGTGGTTCCATGGCCTTAAGTTTATGGATCCACCTGGCCTCCAAACACAGAAGCTTTTCATCAAAATGACCCCTCTTGGATGTGGATGAATCCTTGCTAGTGCCATAAACTGCAAAGATGTAATATCATATCCATGATGAAAAGCAAAATAAGACTCTCAAGGTTTCCCGCTTTACTATCATTCACATGGTAGCGTATTGTTTCTCAGAACATTCTTCTGTTTTTGTCCACGTAAAAATAATTGCAGCTACATGTGAGTAAATAGATAACACCCCATGTTTTACAGTTACCAAAATGATAGGGAGAAAATGTAATGCCTAATGGGAGCACTTCCAGACCAGGTGTACTAGTAAACTGACAGAATGCAAATCTGCCACATTTAAAGGAAACCTATGGGTGAGAGCCACTGGGGTCCTTTTTACCATCACAGTAAAAGTGACCTGAAGGAAGTCTCTCAGGAACTCAATTCTTTGAAGGTGATTTTAGGTGTTTCATCAACCAGATGTTTGAGAATAGGATCATCTGTTAGGATGTGCCAGTACTTCTGCATGAACTCTTTAATCACATTGGCTTGGCAGTTGAGCATGATAATTGGGCGGACCCTAATTTCACTGCGGTTTTTAACCCCTTGAAAGAGAAAAAGGTCTTGTTTTCTATTTTTGGCCCTTGAGTAGGCTTTTTTAAGGGATTTGTTACTGTATCCCTGCTTAAGAAATCAATCCCTCAACAGTCGGATATGAATCAAAATCTTCATCATTCAGGGGGCCACTCCGACTATGGAGTTCTGTGTTCCCGGCGGTGGGTTTTTGATAGAGGTTTATTGTGCTCATACCATCCATGCTTTTATTGATGATAATATCCAGTAATGGTAAGGAAGACTGATCAAAACTAAGGATGAAATTAAGGTTGAAATTGATGATATTAAGTTTTTTAACAAAATCAAGCAAGAGTGAATTATAGCTTGTCTAGAGGATCAACATATCATACATATACCTTTGCCATATTTTATTATTATCAGGTAAGCCAAGGTGCAGCATCAATTAATAACTTATTTGTAATTTACAACATACTGATCCAAATTTTCTCCTTTCCCCTAGAGAGCATAACGAGAGTTGTGATTTTCCAGGGGGGCAGGGGTTTGGGGTATAAAATGTGTGCCATGTTTGAAAATAGCCCCTAATTCTGACATGTTAGAATATTAACGTGTGAGACTCGGTGACCCACTACCATTAGGAGTATGATTAGGACAAGACTGTTGGGTATCAGACCCTCCATTGGGGGGGGGATTCTTTTGAACTGTGCATTCCGAGTATGGGATGAATGTGCACCTCGTGACTCACCACCATCTGTGTCTTGAGTGTTTTAGCCTCTAAATGATGTAGCCTTTTGGCTGTTCTGGAGACTTTTTTCCTTTAGCGAGACTAGAGAAGTAGAGGATGAATAATCCGATATATTGGCATCTACTGCATATTTGCCATTGTGCATTTGATGACTTTTACTGCTGGTTCTAGAGTTACGTTTAAATCCCGATCTATATGCACAACCCATTTGGAAAGCTAACAAATCTCTAGTGAATTTTTTATCTTTATTTTGAACTATGTTTGTTACTTTTTTCTATAATTTCTTTCAGTTTCTTGTCCTCCCTCAGATAGATGGGAGATTCAGAGAAGCTTGTTAACTTGTTAGGAAATGGTTTGAATTTCTTTGTCTAGTTTGAAAATTTCACATTTCAAATAGTCATAGTATTGCTTGAGCACTGAATTTAGAGAGCAGGAAGTTACATTTTACTCCCATTTCTCTTTAAAATCATTTGATGGGTTTTGAATAGTTGTGAACACCTGTATTCATAATCCTATAGGAACAATGTTCAAATCAATATATTGTCTAAAGTAAAAACTATGCCAGAAGAATCTGGATTTATGTTCCAACAACCAATGGAGATGTAAGAAGTGGGTAACAATTTTGTTTTCCTCCCTGCTAGAGAGATATAACTTTATCTGTTGTGTGAAGCCATCCTATGCTCTCCCATACAAGCCTGCCATCTTCAGCCACTAATCTAAATACAATATTTAAACCAAAAATTATAAATACAAAAAGCCAAGTATCATTATTATAGCATGGAAATGAGGAGAGCAACAACCCAATATGAATAAAAATAATAAAGATTTGCAATTCAGTGCTGAATTGTTGTAGATGGCACTGGTTGGTATCATCCCAGGGTAAGTATGATAAATCATAATATAGACAAGCCAATTGGGACTTTCAAGAAACCTAATCAGTGGCCAATGGTTAGCCTCAGAACATGACAGTACATAAAAACATGTAAGTTTATTTCTAAGTCATTTAAATCCAATTTAAAGTTTTCAGCATCAGAAAGGATATTATTCTATACTAGACATAATTGCTCCTGTCTTGTATTTTGCAAGTTTATCCGCTTCCTCAGGACATCATCTGGAGCTGTATGGATTTTCAATATATAAGAAAGATCAAACCTAGGAAAATGTATGAAAGGAACATTATTAATACTGTCCAGATTCAAATGAGGAGAGGGATGACAACCAAAGAAGAAAAGGAGTGGAAGAAAACAAAAAGAGAGAAGAAAACACCCACCTTGCAAAAACTAACAGGATCAGAGACATGCACGTACAATCCCGAATGGAACATGAGTTACAGTCCCACCAGGCCCCCCCCAATGATCCGTGGGAAAACCACAGGCCTGTATCCCCCTATACAACACACAATTGCTTGTTAATTCTTGTATCTGTGGATGACTGGTTTGGTTGTCTCAGAGTGAATGTGTTTGTAGTGGAGCCAAGTGGTAGAATTCTTGCCTACCACCTCATTTGGCCTGCTCGGGGCACAGTCCTGGGTTGCTGTCCACATAAAAAATGTTTGTTTTGTTTGTGTTTTAAATCAAGGCTTTGTCTCATTTTTTCCGCATCACTTCTGGTGGGGTCACTTCCCATGCCATAATTTCTGGCCAGATTGCCATGATTTCCAGCTTTTCAGCCTTGCTTTGTGGTGTAAGGATGTGGGGAGGAGATTTGCCTTTGCTGCTTTGCTCCTGATTGGGTTGGCTGCTTTCCCCCTTTGGCAGATTGGTTGAATTGGAGGAATGGGAGGATCTCTGTGAAAACTGATGGGATATTTATATGAGAGGTACTTCCTTGTTTAGTGTTTTGACCATCTTGAGTACATAGCATACTGTGGACACCATGTTTTTTATAGGAACAAGTAAATGGCTACCTGGAATACTTTGATGTGTACTTTCTTCCTTTCCTTTATTTAGTTTAAAGGGGCATATGTGTCCTTGAATGGAAGTCTTTGATTAATGGATTGTTTGTTGTTTTATCAGATTAATAAGGGCCCCTTTCAGAGCCTTCAGACCTCTTGGGGTACTCTAGGGCTATCTGTATATAATATCTGCAGCCAGGGAAATTTGTATTCTGTCGAACTGCTTAGTGTTTGGACCATCTTGAGCACATAACATGCTGTGGATGCTATTCTTTGATACTTTGATATATATCCTGTTTTTGTAGCTCCTTCCCCTTTTTGCAACTGAAATGGGTACAGTCATGGCCGAAATTGTTGGCACCCTTGATATTTCTCCAGGAAATCATGTATTTCTCACGAAACGTATTGCATTAACACATGTTTTGCTATACACATGTTTATTCCCTTTGTGTGTATTGGGACAAAACAAAAAAAGGGAGGAAAGAAAGCAAATTCGACATAATGTCACACAAACCTCCAAAAATGGGCTGGACAAAAGTATTGGCACCCTTTCACAACTGCGGATAAATAAGAATGTTACAAGCATGTGATGCTCCTGTAAACTCACCTGGGGCAAGTAACAGGTGTGGGCAATATAGAAATCACACCTGAAAGCAGATAAAAAGGAGAGACGTTCACTTAACCTTTGCATTGTGTGTCTGTCTGTGCCACACTAAGCATGGACAACAGAAAGAGGAGACGAGAACTGTCTGAGGACCTGAGAACCAAAATTGTGGCAAAATATCAACAATCTCAAGGTTACAAGTCCATCTCCAGAGAACTAGATTTGCCTTTGTCCACAGTGCGCAACATTATCAAGAAGTTTGCAACCCATGGCACTGTAGCTAATCTCCCTGGTCGTGGACGGATGAGGAAAATTGATGAAAGATTGCAACGCAGAATAGTCCGGATGGTGGATAAGCAGCCCCAAACATGTTCCAAAGACATTCAAGCTGTCCTGCAGGCTCAGGGAGCATCAGTGTCAGCGCGAACTATCCGTCGACATTTAAATGAAATGAAACGCTATGGCAGGAGACCCAGGAGGACCCCACTGCTGACACAGAGACATAAAAAAGCAAGACTACAGTTTGCCAAAATGTACTTGAGTAAGCCAAAAGCCTTCTGGGAAAACGTCTTGTGGACAGATGAGACCAAGATAGAGCTTTTCGGTAAAGCACATCATTCTACTGTTTACCGAAAACGGAATGAGGCCTACAAAGAACAAAACACAGTACCTACGGTAAAATATGGTGGAGGTTCAATGATGTTTTGGGGTTGTTTTGCTGCCTCTGGCACTGGGTGCCTTGACTGTGTGCAAGGCATCATGAAATCTGAGGATTACCAAAGGATTTTGGGTCGCACTGTAGGGCCCAGTGTCAGAAAGCTGGGTTTGCGTCCAAGATCCTGGGTCTTCCAGCAGGACAATGACCCCAAACATACGTCAAAAAGCACTCAGAAATGGATGGCAAAGAAGCGCTGGAGAGTTCTGAAGTGGCCAGCAATGAGCCCAGATCTAAATCCCATTGAACACCTGTGGAGAGATCTTAAAATTGCTGTTGGGAAAAGGTGTCCTTCCAATAAGAGAGACCTGGAGCTGTTTGCAAAGGAAGAGTGGTCCAAAATTCCGGGTGAGAGGTGTCAGAAGCTTATTGATGGTTATAGGAAGCGACTGATTTCAGTTATGTTTTCCAAAGGGTGTGCAACCAAATATTAAGTTAAGGGTGCCAATACTTTTGTCCAGCCCATTTTTGGGGTTTTGTGTGACATTATGTCATATTTGCTTTTCTGCCTCTGTTTTATATTTGTTCCAATACATACAAAGGGAATAAACATGTGTATAGCAAAACATGTGTTAATGCAATACCTTTTTTGTGTGAAATACTTGATTTTCAGGAAAAATATCAAGGGTGCCAACAATTTCGGCCATGACTGTATATGTGTCCTTTATTGGAAGTGGTTTGATTAATGGATTGTTTGTTGTTTTACTAGGTGAATAAGGGCCATCTGAGAGTTATAAGGTTCTTTGGTGTATTCTAGGACCATCTGTATATAATATCTACAGCTGGGGGAATATTTATTCTGTGGGACTGCTTTGTAAAGGTACAAAATCCTGTGCCGTTATTACATAGTGTACCAAATATGTTGAAGCATTGATATACATATATCTTTAACCCCTTCCATTTTTTTGTTTGCAGAAGTTATTGAGTTGTGTCCTTGAGGCTTCTTGTATTGATCCTTTCACTGTGCTGGCCTCCTTATCCCTGTCATCCTCCCATGGGCTGGGCGGGGGGACCTGGTGGGAGTGTAACTCATGTCCCAGTCAGGAATGTATGTGCATATCTTTGGTCCTGTTAGTTTTTGCAAGTTGGATGTTTTATTCTCTCTCTTTCTTTTTTCATTTTATTTTCTTCCATTCCTTTCCTTCTTTGGTTGTCCACCCTCTCCTCAGCTGAATCTGGACAGTATTATTAATGTGCCTTTTTATATTTAATATAGGTTTAAACTTTCTTATATATTGGACATTCATACAGCTCCAGTTAATTTTCTAAGGAAGCAGATAAATCCATGAAACGCGTAGATAAGAGTAATTATGTTTAGTACAGAATACCATCCTTTCTGATGTTGACAATTTTAAATTGGGTTTTATATGATTTATAAATAAACTTGTAGGTTTTTATGTATCGTGATGTTTTGAGGCTATCAATTGGCCACTGATTAGGTATCTTGAAAGTCACATTTTTGCTGTCTATATTTTGATTGATTATAGCATCATAACAGCAAAGAATGAATCATGAATTAAATTCATTCATGACACTTCAAACGATTCAGTGATCATCAGTGGTTTTCATCGAGATGGTACAGTGTAACTATGGTGACAATGGACTACTCTGATGACAGTGTGTAAAAAAATTGTAAAAAAGAAAGGCAAACTGTAAAAAAACGACCAAATATTACAAAAACGGAATATAAAATTATTTAATTTTTTTTCAATACTTTCACAAGTCAGTGTCACAGATCACTGCCACACCAGTCATATGATGATGCTGCACTGCACTGGTGACAGTATGTAAAACAAATTAAAATCATTTTATATTACATTTTTTAAACTTTTTTTCATTTTTCTACAGTTTGTTTATCTTTTTTCCCTTATTTTACATACTGTCACCAGAGCAGTTCAGTGTCACCGTTGTGAAAAAAGCATGTTTATTTTTCTTCACTTTCCAAAAAATTGTGACAAAAAATTACAACTTCAAAAAACTCTCCATGCCTCAAAATACCTCAGACTGTCTACTTTCCAAAATGTGGTGGGTACTTGTACTGTCCTGTCATTTTAGGGCCTCAAGAAATGAGATAGGCCCTCAGTACATTAGGATTGATCAATTTTCAAATACAGTATATATATGCCATAGATTGTAGACTGTATTACTTCCATACAAACTAAATAATATAAACTGATTTGGGTTATTTTTTTCAAAGAAATGTAGCAGACTACATTTTGGCCTACATTTATGAAGAACAATTATTTGTTTTAGAAAGAAAAATTTGTTATTTTCAAAATGGTTGATATTTTTTTGTTTATATAGCAAAAAATAAAAAACCAAATGGTAATTAAATATCAACAAAAAAAAGCTCTATTTGTGTGAAATAATGATATAAATTTAATTTCTGTACAGTGTTGTGTGACCGAGCAATTGCCAGTTAAAGTAGCACAATGCTGAATAGCAATGTATGTCCTGGTCGTGAAAGGGTTAAATCCTTCCGGAGGTCAAGTGGTTAATAATACATTATTTACAAAGTGATAGCTTTGGCATTTTGTATTGCTTGAATGTAACATAAAATGTAACTCCCATATGCAAGGCATACAAATGACAAACCTATACCCCTCTTAAGGTAAAACAGAATCATTATTAATTTAAGAGGGTCTTAATGCTAACTTTTGTGCAGTTGGCCAGGAGTCAGTACATTTGTTTACACGTGATATTTGAGATATGAAAGGCAGAAAAAGAAATCGGGACAAATGTTGCCTAGAATCAATACGATTTTTTCATTCAAAGAAATTAATTGCAAAAGGTATCTGCTCCAGATTCTTAATCTATATTTATTTTTTCGAGTTTTCTTTCATAAGCTCTAGACATGTTGTACTTCTAGCTTCCTCATTTAACCAACAGTTTTGAAAAATCAGTGAGCATGTTTGACATTGAGCAGAGACTGGTTCCATATGATAAGGTCCAAACCAGGGGCAGACTGACCATTCGAGCACTCGGGCCCCATGAGATGCCCCTGGTACCTTTAATTAGCTTTTTCATAGGCTTTTTTGGGTGTGGGCGAGGACACAGGGGCTCCATGAGCCCCTATTGCCCGGGGGCCCCATGAGTTGTCGGTCCGCCCCTGGTCCAAACATTATCTTAGTAAGAAATGGGGGATCATATGAATATCAGCAGCTATAAAACATAGTAAAGTATTCATAAAGTGAAATATTGCAGGTAAAATGAACCTATACTCTTGTTGACCCATCATAGTACATATAGTGCGGCAGGGCAGCACGTGCAAGCACAATCATGTACCTGTTCGTCATTGTGCCTGCTTGGGATAAGGGAGGGCACTGCATGGTGGACACACCGGCTTGTGGCTCCTGGGACCGTGCTACTTTGAAGGGCCCAGGGATTATGCAATCACGAGATCACAATGTAAGCAAAGCTGTTACAAATGAATTTCATTCATAACCACTTTACTTCTGATGCTAGTGAGCTATGATTGGACAAAAGCTATCACATGGTACCTGGACCAATTACAGCACCCTGTACCATGTGTTTAGCTATATCCAGGGGCAGACTGACCATTCGAGCACTCGGGCCCCATGAGATGCCCCTGGTACCTTTAATTAGCTTTTTCATAGGCTTTTTTGGGTGTGGGCGAGGACACAGGGGCTCCATGAGCCCCTATTGCCCGGGGGCCCCATGAGTTGTCGGTCCGCCCCTGGTCCAAACATTATCTTAGTAAGAAATGGGGGATCATATGAATATCAGCAGCTATAAAACATAGTAAAGTATTCATAAAGTGAAATATTGCAGGTAAAATGAACCTATACTCTTGTTGACCCATCATAGTACATATAGTGCGGCAGGGCAGCACGTGCAAGCACAATTATGTACCTGTTCGTCATTGTGCCTGCTTGGGATAAGGGAGGGCACTGCATGGTGGACACACCGGCTTGTGGCTCCTGGGACCGTGCTACTTTGAAGGGCCCAGGGATTATGCAATCACGTGATCACAATGTAAGCAAAGCTGTTACAAATGAATTTCATTCATAACCACTTTACTTCTGATGCTAGTGAGCTGTGATTGGACAAAAGCTATCACATGGTACCTGGACCAATTACAGCACCCTGTACTATGTGTTTAGCTATATCCAGGGGCGGACTGACCATTCGAGCACTCGGGCACTGCCCGAGGGCCCAGGGTCAGTAGGGGGCCCCATGAGATGTCAGTCCGCCCCTGGCTATATCCAATCACAGATCAGTAGTAATCACAACTGCTATGAATGAAACTCATTCATGACAGTTCAAAGCTTTGCTGGTACAATGATTTTCATTGTATCAGCAATCAAAGTGTAAAAAAAAAAAAACCTGATCACTGTCCCCAGGGTTGTAAAGTGTTACTATGATCTTAATTATCTACTCTGATGAAAGTATGCAAAAAACAAACTGTAAACAATTTTTAAAAAATAATTTAAAATATTTTAAAAATTGAATTAAAACTATTTAAGAGGTTTTTTTTCAATATACTGGGCTCCATTCACACAGTGGTATTGACCACGTTAAAAAATGTGTTAAAATACTGCTCAACGTTTTTCAAAAATAATTTTGGTATTTACTAAAAAAAATTTCTAGAATACTGCATGCTGTATTTTTCTGAAATATGCTGTTTTTATCTCATGAAACCATGCAATATTCTATCTCATGTTACATCCAGTGGGATACAGTAGAGAATAATTAGAACCCCTGTCAGTTTTTATTACTAATAAAGAGGTAAAATGGTTTAAACCATAGAAATATGCTAACTCACTAAGTCAGTGCGGTCCCTGCAGCATATGTATTAGTACAAAAGAAAAAAGGTGACTAGAATTCCAGTCAAATAGAAGCTGCTTTCACAGGACACATGTGGTGTATCAAAAACTAACGTTAAATTAAGTAAATACAAAATATATTTCTAAATGGAAAATATTTATTAGTGTGGATTGGTATTAGAACACCTACAGTTGCAAGAAAAAGTATGTGAACCCCTTGGGATTAGGTGGAGTTTTGCATGAATTGGGCATAAAATGTGCTCTGAACGTCATCTATGTCACAACAATAGAAGAACACAGTCTGCTGAACATAATACTGCACAAATATTAGATGTTGCCATGGTTTAATTGCACATAACATGTAAACATTCACAGTGCAGGGAGGAAAAGTATGTGAGGCCCTGGCTTAATGACTTCTCCCAGAGCTAATTGGAGCCAGGAGTGAGCCAACCTTGACTCCAATCAGTGTGATGATATTGGATGTGTTGCTGACAGTTGTCCTGCCCTTAAAAAACACACACCTGTTTTGGGTTTACTGGTTTCAAGAAGCACTGTCTGATGTGAACCATGCCTCGCAGAAAAGAGCTCTCAGAAGACCTACGATCAAGAATTGTTGACTTGCATGAAGCTGGAAAGGGTTACAAAAGTATTTCCAAAAGCCTTGATGTTCATGTGTCCATGGTAAGACAAACTGTCTACAAATGGAGAAAGTTTAGCACTGTTGCTACTCTCCCTAGGCGTGGTCGTCCTGTAAAAATGACTGCAAGAGCACAGCGCAGAATGCTGCATGAGGTAAAGAAGAATCCCAGAGTGTCAGCTAAAAACCTACAGAAATCTCTGGCACATGCTAACATTTTTGTTGACACATTTACAATAAGGAAAACATTAAACAAGAATGGAGTACATGGGAGGACACCACGGAGGAAGCCATTGCTGTCCAAAAAGAATACTTCAGCACGTTTGAAGTTTGCAAAAGAGCACCTGGATGTTCCACAGCACTACTGACAAAATATACTGTGGACAGATGAAACCAAGATTGAGTTGTTTGGGAAGAACACACAACCCTATGTGTGGAGAAAAAAAAGGCACAGCACACCAACATCAAAACCTCATCCCCACTGTAAAACATGGCGGAGGGAGCATCATGGTTTGGGGCTGCTTTGCTGCCTCAGGGCCTGGACGGATTGTTGTCATTGATGGGAAAATGAATTCCAGAGTTTATCAAGACATTTTGCAGGAAAACGTATGACCATCTGTCCGCCAACTGAATCTCCGCAGAGGATGGGTGATGCAACAGGACAATGACCCAAAGCATAAAGTAATTCAACAAAACAATGGCTGCAACAGCACAGAATACGCCTTCTGGAGTGGCCCAGTCAGAGTCCTGACCTCAACCCGATTGAAATGCTGTGGCATGACCTTAAGAGAGCGATTCACACCAGACATCCCAAGAATATTGCTACACTGAAACAGTTTTGTGAAGAGGAGTGGTCCAAAATTACTCCAGATCGTTGTGCAGGTCTGATCTGCAACTACAGGAAATGTTTGGTTGAGGTTATTGCTGCCAAAGGAGGGTCAACCAGTTATTAAGTCCAAAGGTTCACATACTTTTTCCTCCCTGCACTGTGAATGTTTACATGTTATGTGCAATTAAACCACGGCAACATCTAATATTTGTGTAGTATTATGTTCAGCAGACTGTGTTCTTCTATTGTGACTTAGATGATGCTCAGAGCACATTTTATGCCCAATTCATGCAAAACTCCACGTAATCCCAAGGGGTTCACATACTTTTTCTTGCAACTGTATAAAGTTTTTACTGCTGTCTGTCACCATTAGGGAGATTCACCCTCTCTGTTTGTCCTGTTTACCATTATCAGTGAAAGTGAAATGAAAAGAGGAACCCTTGAAATATTTTTCCTGTCTCAATAAACTACTTATAAAAATGACTATATCTACAACTCATGATACATTAATGTGATGGTCAGTGGGAAGAATGCTCCTTACACTTGTGGTCACTGAGAAGAATTAACCCCTTATAGATAGCTAAAAAGATCAAAAATGTCAGTGGAAAATCGAAACAAGAAAAGAGCATATTTGGACTTTACTGGCAATGAACAAAAAAACATCTTTTATTTAAATGTTGATAAAAATAGCTTGAGTTTCAAGCTCAGATATATTTAAAAACAATTAACTGCATAACATTTTGTAACATTAGCTGTTAAAATCACTCCCATATATATCATTATATTACCATCATATTGTCATTGAATATTTTTTGTATATATTACACCAATAAATTGCGCTAATTATTGGTGTAATATATACAAAAATATTCAATAATGATAATATAATGATATCTATGTGAGTGAGTTTAACAGCTAATGTTACAAAATGTTTTGCAGTTGAGTTGTTTTTAAAAATATCTGAGCTTGAAACTCAAGCTATCTTTATCAACATTTAAATAAAAGATGATTTTTTATATATGACCTTTTTGTACCCATTCACTACCAGTAAAGTCCACATTTGTTCCTTTCTTGTTTTGATTTACCATATACTATGGATGTGGCAATTTAAGCATTGTAACATTTTTTCGATTGACAATGTCAGTGGGAACTTGTCAGAGGGAAGATATCTCTAAAATTAAATCTGAAACAGTAAAGTATCCCCACTACATATATGACATATACGCTATATTGCCAAAAGTATTGGGACACCTGCCTTTACACGCAAATTATTATTATACAGTATTTATATAACGCTAGAAGGTTTGCTCAGCGCTGTACATTATAGTGGGGGACAGAACATGAGACAATACAGTGACAAAACAAAACATGAGGGATTCAAGGGCCCTGCTCTTTCGAGCTTACAATCTAAGAGGGAGGGGATAGTGGTACAGGAGGAAGTGGCTGTGGGGGATGGAGTGGTGGGAGGAGTGGAGGAGATTGGTTGTTAGGTGAGGGTGGGGTAGGCTTCCCTGAAGAGATGGGTTTTCAGGGTGCGCCTATAGGTGAGGAGGGAAGGTGACAGTCTGCTGGATTGGGGTAGTGAGTTCCAGAGAATGGGGGAAGTCCTGGAGAAGTCCTGCAGTCGGGCGTGGGAGGTGGAGACCAGGGAGCTAGAAAGTAGGAGGTCTTGTGAGGAGCGAAGATTACGAGTTGGGTGGTATTTGGGTATCAGGTCGGTGAGGTAGTTTGGGGCAGCGTTATGAATGGCTTTGTATGTCTGTGTTAGTAGTTTGAATTTAATGCGTTGGGCAATCGGGAGCCAGTGGAGGGAATGACAGAGGGGGGTGGCAGAAGAGGAGCGGTTGGTAAGGTGGATGAGTCTGGCTGCTGAGTTCAGGGTAGACTGAAGTGGGGGTAGGCCGGTGAGGAGGGAGTTGCAGTAGTCCAGACGTGAGATAATAAGGGAGTGAATGAGTTGTTTAGTAGTGCCTGGGGTTAGGAACGAACGTATTTTGGAGATGTTGCGGAGGTGGAGCCTGCATGAGTTTGCCAACGATTGGACATGGGGTTGGAAGGACAGGTTTGAGTCTAGAGTGATACCTAGGACTTTGGTTTGTGGGGTGGGACTGATGGTGGCGTTGTTGGTCGTGATGGAGAGGGTGGGGCATGGGCTGGGGGGAAAATCAGGAGCTCGGTTTTGGAAAGGTTCAATTTGAGGAAATGGAGCGACATCCAGTCTGATATGTCGTTCAGTAGGTGGGTGATACGGGCAGAGACTGAAGGGGTGAGGCGAGGGGTGGAGAGGTAAATTTGCGTGTCATCGGCGTAGAGGTGATAGTTGAAGCCGTAGGAGTGTATCAGTTTGCCGAGGGAGGAGGTGTAGATGGAGAAGAGAAGGGGCCCGAGGACCGACCCTTGGGGGACCCCAACAGAGAGGGGGAGAGAGGGGGAGGTGGTAGCGTTATAGGTTGAAGGAGCTGAAGGAGCATTGGGATAGATAGGAGGAGAGCCAGGAGAGAGCGGAGTCTCTGATGCCGAGGGAGTGTAGTTTGTTGAGGAGGGGGTGGTCGACTGTGTCGAAGGCCGTGGAAAGGTCGAGGAGTAAGAGGACTGAGTAGTGGCCATTAGCTTTGGAGGTTAGCAGGTCATTAGTGATTTTGAGTAGGGCGGTTTCGGTGGAGTGTAGGGGACGGAAGCCAGACTGTAGTGGATCGATGAGGTTGTTGCCAGTGAGGTGGGCGCATAGGCGATTGTAGACTAAGCACTTAAGGAGCTTGGAAGTAAATTGCAGCAGGGAGATGGGTCTAAGGTTGTTCAGGTCGGTGGGGTCCAGGAAGGGTTTTTTGAGCATGGGGGTGATGTGCACATGCTTTAGGGGGGAGGGGAATGCGCCAGTAGAGAGGGAGAGATTGAAGATGTGGGTGAGGGAGCGTAGGATGGAGGAGGAGGGTGACCGTAGGAGTTGTTGTGAGGACAGTGTCATGGGGGCAAGTGGTGAGGCGGGCTTCTGAGAAGACCTTAGTGACCTCCTCAGTGGTAGCAAGGCTGAAGGAGCGGAGTGTTGGGGAGGTTATAGTGTGCAGGACGTTAGGTGTGGTGGGGGGTAGGGCGGTTGCGAGGTCAGAGGAGGGGAGAGTTGGTGGGGTTTTGGTTTAATGGCATCCCAGTCTTAGTCCGTAGGGTTCAATATTGAGTTGGCCCACCCTTTGCAGCTATAACAGCTTCAACTCTTCTGGGAATGCTGTGCTGTGCACAAGGATTTGAAGTATGTCTATGGGAATATTTGACCATTTTTCCAGAAGTGCATTTGTGAAGTCAGCCACTAATGTCGGACGAGAAAGTTTGGCTTGTAGTCTCCGCTCTAATTCATCCCAAAGGTGTTCTATCGGATTGAGGTCAGGACTCTGTGCAGGCCAGTCAAGTTGCTTCACCCAAAACTCACTCATCCATGTATTTATGGACCTTGCTTTGTGCACTGGTGCACAGTCATGTTGGAACAGGAAGGGGGGCATCCCAAAACTGTTCCCACAAAGCTGGGAGCATGAAATTGTCCAAAATGTCTTGGTATGCTCGTGCCTTAAGAGTTTCCTTCACTGTAACTAAGGGGCCAAGCCCAATCCCTGAAAAGCAACCTTGCACCATAATCCCTCCTCCACCAAACTTTACACTTGGCACAATGCAGTCAGGCAAGTACCGTTCTCCTGGCAACCGCCAAACCGAGACACACCCACTTTGTTATAATACCACTAACAGTTGACTATGAAATATTTAGTAACAAGGAAATTTCATGGATGGACTTATTGCACAGGTGGCAACGTACCATGGAACCAGCAAACACAAATGTTCCTGCGCTTGGGGATGGACTCGATGCAGGCTACAACCACATTAAGAATGTCCTGGAACATGCACACCTTGCTGCCTTCAAATAGACCGGGAGAGTCCAAATATACTGAATGAGGAAAGAAAAAACAGGGGGCACACAGGCCTAGTGCATTACCATAAAAAATGTTTAATAAAAAATAAAGTAGGTGTTGTACTCACAAGCGACAATATAGTCAAGGCACATCATAAAGAACAGCTGGGTCAACACCGCCCTGATTAACAGTCCGCAATAGGGAGTGTAGACATCCAATAGGCCAGTGGTGGGCAACCTTTTTTTTCAACTGAGCCAAATCTCGCCAAAACCACGATTGAAATTTATTTTGAGAGCCACATTTTTAAAACTGAAAATACATCCCCCATATAGTAATTCATCCCCCATAGTAATTCATCCCCCATAGTAATTCATCCCCCATATAGTAATTCATCCCCCATAGTAATTCATCCCCCATATAGTAATTCATCCCCCATAGTAATTCATCCCCCATATAGTAATTCATCCCCCATATAGTAATTAATCCCTCATATAGTAATTCATCCCCCATAGTAATTCATCCCCCATATAGTAATTCATCCCCCATAGTAATTCATCCCCCATATAGTAATTCATCCCCCATATAGTAATTCATCCCCCATAGTAATTCATCCCCCATATAGTAATTCATCCCCCATATAGTAATTCATCCCCCATGGTAATTCATCCCCCATATAGTAATTCATCCCCCATATAGTAATTCATCCCCCATAGTAATTCATCCCCCATATAGTAATTCATCCCCCATATAGTAATTCATCCCCCATATAGTAATTCATCCCCCATAGTAATTCATCCCCCATATAGTAATTCATCCCCCATAGTAATTCATCCCCCATAGTAATTCATTCACTTACCTTTGCTCCGCGCGTTCCTCTCGCCGTGTTCCCGCGCCGTTCCGGTCTTCAGGGCGGACTGTGAGAGGAAAGGAGTTCGTCACGCTGCCCCGCCTACATCCTGGCTGCCCCGCCTACATCCTGTCAGCCAATGTTTGCCACGCTCCGTGGGCCGTAGTTTGCCCATTGCTGGGCTAGCTGCAGAGTCCTGACTTTTGGGGCGGCCGCCCGAGAGGAGGGAGGGGAGCGGGCGCCCGGTACACAGAAGAGCCGCATTAAAATGTGTAAAGAGCCGCATGTGGCTCGCGAGCCGCGGCTTGCCGACCACTGCAATAGGCTGACGCATTTCGAGGACTTACCTCTTCCTCAGAGCCACTTCCTCAGGCAACGTATCACAGTAACATGCTTGAATTCACTGAGCTCCTGAGAGTGACCCATTCTTTTCACAAATGTTTGTAGAAGCAGTCTGCATGACTAGGTGCTTGATTTTATACACCTGTGGCCATGGAGGGGATTGGAACACCTAAATTAAATGAGTTGGAGAGGTGTCCCAATGCTTTTGTCAATATAGTGTATGTTCTAACAAGGGATGTACGTTGTATTGTGTTTGGAGTTATTGGGAGGTTTTTTGCAGCAAATTATGTATATGCTTGTATACACACAAAGAAGTTTCCAAAAATCTGGTGAAATGACAGGAGAAAATAAGTATATGTTACTACATGTAATGGGGTGGATTTACTAACTGTAATGGGGTTGATTTACTAAAGGCATATAGACTGAGCATTTTGCAAGTGTAGTTGTTCCAGAGCTTAATAAATGAGGGGGAGCTCTGCTGACTTCTATCATCCAATCATGTGCAAGCAAAAATGATGTTTTTTTCCTTGCATATGATCAGGTATTCTTTGTAAAGTGAAGCTTTACCTCATGTACTAAGCTTTTGTCCCCATTTAAATATGTCCCCTCTATTACTTTTCTGCAGACAACCCAAAATGTTGCAGTTTCTTTTACATTCACTTTCAATTATCATGGTAAACAGGACAAATAGAGATGGTGAATCTAATGGGGGCACAGCCAACAATAAAAACCTGACAGGTGTTCTAATCTTTATCTTTCGTAGCAATATTGATAGCATAGCCTAAACCTCTTCATGCCTCACATTGTAAATTAACATTCTCCCAGACAGTCCATTTTTTGCAACTTCAGAACACCATGAGAGATCACTCTGATTTTAGGAGTGAGCTGCATTTGATCCCCTGGAAATGTGATCACTCAGACTTGTTATGAATCATGTTTTCTGCAATGATTAACACTTTCATTGAAGCTGTGTTACAGCAAGACAATGAAAAACAATAAATTCCTGCAGCTGCTGATCTTCATGTAGGAGTGATTCAGTTTTCTGTAAAGCTACCCAATCATTTCTACATTCTAGCAGCACCACATTCCCTCCTCTTGTTGCCTGCCTCCCTCCTTCCAGTGCCTGGGTGCACTTTTTTTGCTCTGAGCCCAAGAACAATGCAGGGTAATTAAGGTTGGTACTGCCAGGTTACAGTTACAGTGGACATACAGTACATCCATAAAAACAATGTATTTGTGTATGTATAATATTTACTGGTTCCAAAGCAATATGGCATTGTTTATACTTTTTGCCTTGGTTATGCCCATTTTCTGAGTAATGTGTGATGATTGCCATTTAGCCAATCCCCCTAACAATGTCATTTCCTGACAAAATGCTTTGAGCATTGCATTGGCATGACATCATCACGTGTGGTCCCAGCAATTGTCCGGTCGAATGAACTACCTGTTGCTGCTGTCTTTTGCTGGTATGATAAGATGATTGGTTATTCTGCTCGTAAACTTGGTGGTTCTTTTATATGTGATAAGAAGATTTAGAGATTCTTCTTTATCCCTTTATTAGTTGCTGGTAACATTGATGTAGGATGGTAGTATGGATGGATGTGATACCGATCTACAACACCAGTGGAGACACTTCTGTTTATTGTACTTCTGACCATCAGATAAGAGGCCTGTGGCTTTATTGCATGTGTATGGAGGTGTCGGATCACAATAAGGGGATACACTGCTGCACTTGAAGGTAGAAGCTTCATTACAGCGGAAAATTCACTTGTGGACTGTATTGTATCTGAAAAAAAAAATATTTTTGCTGGTTAGCCATTGCACCTTTGGTGGCTTTTTCAGGACTGTATTTGCACATTGCACTGTCTTTATTAATTTCTGAATATGATTAGTGAATATGATGACTTTTAATGTTGTTTTTATGTTGTGATTTGTATAATATTTTACTGCAAATTGTTTTTTTTTAATATACCTAGAAAATAAATGAAAACCCCAAAATACCAACCCCCTGAAACAAGAATGCAGGAAAAACCTTGCATAAAAAAAATGTTTGCTGTAGATGGAACAGCAGCTAATTGTGATTGCAGACATCAAATCAACCACAAAATAAAATAAAGACAAAAAAAACAAATAAAAAGAACAAAAATACAGTTAAAGGGTTGCTTTACAAAGAGCTAGCCATCAAAATGTAAGTACAGTTTAATAACTGACCCTAATATTTTCCTGTTTGTCAGCCTTCCCTGTCCTTTACCTATAATATGGCAGCTTCCAATACACTGACGCTTTAGCTGCCCTGTGGCCGTTAGTTTATAGTAAGAGGGCTGGCTTATGCAAAAGCCCGCTTATTGGCCTTTTTAACCTTGCTGGCAATAGTTCACATCCATGCACATTTTACAGTTAAAAAATAATTACCCTGAATCTGCACATAAATTCACCAGGACCACAAATCTCAAAGACATAGGATTCGTCTTGCACACGTGGTAGCCCCAAATCGCTAACCTGGCCATAGTAGCCCTGTGTAGACCAAGAGTAGACAAATGTATTAAGGGAGGAATACCATAGGATCTCAAATGTGTAGCTGAATTTCTTTTTTTTTTTTTTTTTTTTTTAATCTTTGCATTTTATTATAAATTGTACAATTCCTCTTCGTAAAATCAAAAATCTGTGTAACAGTTAAGTCATTTTAAATATCATTTGGGATTTTCCAAGGAAATATGCAGTTTATCAAAATCACATAAATCCAAATCATTTGTAGTAATTACTATACCATATATAGCTATTTTCACATGAAGGATTAAATTTGAAAATGTAACTTAGCTTTAAAAGAAGAACATCTTGTAATTCCATTGTGATTTCCATCCTCACTAATCTGCTAAACAAATTCACAATGAAATCTCATTTGCAGATGTTATGTAATGGAACCTAAACAATTTAAGCACTACAGAACAGAGGGGAACCAGTCAGGTTATGGTGAGCAGATCAAAAGGAACCAAAAAAACTATTCTCCTAAACAAAATGATGTTTAACATTGTGCCAGACTATCCCGAGGGGACTAAAAAGGAACGAGAAGTCCCCCACAAAAATATAAGAAGCAGAGTACTGTCTTCTTAAAAGAGAATGTATCAATGTGTAATAATTTCCATCACAAATCTAAGGGGCCAATGTAGGGGAGTTTTGCAAAATTACTTCTTTATGCCCAATTGTGATGCAAGCAATGCCATATAATGCTTTCTGTTTTTACAAAAAACAATGCTGCAAATGTAACAATCAAAGCCAAGTCTACAAGACATTAGAAAAAAAAAACAAATAATAATATATACAGTAACATTCTAGTGCCAAACACCAAATAGCACAAGATGTAAAACGTAGGACCAGGTCTACAAGGTCTACAAGGTATCAAAAAGACCATGTATAAATGTATAACATTGTAGCACTAGACACTGGTAGCACAGGATGTAGTTAGCAAGACCAAGTCTTCAAGACATCAACTAGACCAGACAACAATAAGAATGGAAAACTAGACTTGAAAAAAGTAGCAAAGTGATGGGTGGAACTAAATGATTATGGACTAGAAGGATATTTCTGAACAAGGAGATCACCAAATGTAAGAACAAATTCAACAAAAGTTGAATAAGTAAATATATAAAGATAGGCATTTGCCCTTTAAATCACAAATACCTAAAACATATAAACATTATATAAAAACACCCAAAACTGCACTAACTAAATATAAATTCCCCAATTAATATTTCTTTCAAATTATAACCGTGTTTCAAATACCCCACTACCTAATATATATTCCACAAAATATATATCTATTTTGTAATTATATCCGTGTTCCAAACACCACGCTGCCACTTTAAATTGTTAAACGTGCAAAAAAAATTTAAAGAAAAAATATTTCAGTGGCACATGCATTGATTATCTATATAACATTCCCAAAACAATATCTAATTATGAATCTTAATAATATCAATAATCTATATAGTGTATAAAAAAGTCCAAATAATTCAGTCCATCCAGTGATCACCATGAGAAAAAATCATGAAACATTCATAAAAATAAATTGTTCAATTCATTGAATAATCACCACGTGAATACTTGTGCAAAAGAATTAATATAAATCTGTGTAGTGCTCCCTTCTCAGGTGTGATAAATAAATCATTATAATAAAATGCTGTGATAAATAAATCAAACCACAGCCAACAAGTGTAAAAAAAATCATCAATATAATGTCTTTAATGAAAAAAGTCCTTCTAATCTTGTGAATGTTCCCAATTACCATGTTCTTTATTAGTGAAGGTCTTCATAAGAAAGTGCTCTACCACGTGTAAGTGAATTGCTCACTTACCAGAACCATTTGGCTGACAGAGCAGCCTAAAGGCATAAGATATCACAATCCAGGTCAAATAGTAACCTTATCCAATCTTCCCATGGGGGTTAATAAACAACTCTCATCCACCAAAAAGGAATAAAAGAAAGCCTAGAGAGAAGACTAATACTAAAGTACGTTTTTAATCCACAATATGTAAACACATAAATATTGCACTCACATTGAAGGGTGCCAGGGAGAGGCACCAACATAGATAGACAGCTCACTGGTTAGGATCTAAGACCTGCACAGATGCTCGTAGCCAAAGAGCCGGCATGAGTTCCACAGAGACCAGAAAGGATGTTGAGAAAGGGACCGGTCTCTGTGGAACACATGTCGGCTGCTACAACTATTTGTTTATGGACTACTATAGCACCTCTTTCAGCATCTGCTTGATGTGGCAGTAGAAGGGGTGGGAGGGCCCTAATCTATGAGATCTGAGATGCTGAAAAATGCTGGTATGCTACTGATAACAAAGTGGTTAACTGAAATATTAATGTGAAAAAGTGAATTCCCCACACCAATACCCTGCTATTCTATGACATCTGTTCCTGTCTATTGGTCCCTAGTGCTGTACTAATTATACTGACAATACTCTGCCCTCAATTTAGACATATCTTATGTTCAAATAAATGATAGTAGGGACGTTTCTGTGACCCCCATAAATATTTTGCTTTGGAGCCCCATGATCTGTAGTCACACCCCTGCTGGTACCCCTACCCATGAACAGTGGCTTTGCCGAAGATTGTTTCAGGTCAAATTATATATGTATTCATCATTTCAAACCGCTTGTTGTATCTGCCATACAGTAAATTATGTGTGGCATGAGTACACTTTCCAGGCCATATAACACCAGAACACAATGCAGGAAAGGCATGTTCCGTGTGCATTTCTTGCACAGCGCTCAAAATGCACAGCTTTTGTGATCTGTTGTATGTGCCAATGTAATGAAACCGGCACCACAAACGTGATGCAATTTGGTGTGGTGAATTGTTTAGAAGGGGTTCCAGTGCAAATTCAGCCTATGATGATGAAATGAAGATGAATGGACTGCAAAATTGCACTACACAAATCCTGATCTGAACCAGCCCTCCAACTCATTTACATTGTTTTGCTATAATAACCATATTGATTGTAGCTTAGGCACACTTTGTGTTTGTATTTTTAGGATCTCTTAACTATGCTGTACCAGTATATGCCTAGTCCGGGTGTCGGCAACCCGCGGCTCCAGAGCCGCATGCGGCTCTTTTTCATCTTTGCTGCGGCTCCGGAGCACACTGCCCACCAGGTGGTCGGCAAGCCGCAGATCGCGAGCCACATGCGGCTCTTCTGTGTGCCGGGCGCCCGCTCCCCTCCCTCCTCAAAAATCCGGCCCGCGGAGCGTGGAACATTGGCTGTCAGGATGTAGGTGGGGCAGCCAGGATGTAGGCGGGGCAGAGTGATGAACTCCTCTCTCAGTCCGCCCTGAAGACCAGAACGGCGCGGGAACACAGCGAGAGGAACGCGCGGAGCAAAGGTAAGTGAATTGAGACAATATGGGGGATGAATTACTATGTGGGGGATGAATTACTGTGTGGGGGATGAATTACTATGTGGGGGATGAATTACTATGTGGGGGATGAATTACTATGGGGGATGAATTACTATGGGGAATGAATTACTATGTGGGGGATGAATTACTATGGGGGAAGAATTACTATATGGGGGATGAATTACTATGGGGGAAGAATTACTATATGGGGGATGAATTACTATGGGGGAAGAATTACTATATGGGGGATGAATTACTATATGGGGGATGAATTACTATGGGGGATGAATTACTATGGGGGATGAATTACTATGTGGGGGATGAATTACTATGGGGGATGAATTACTATATGGGGGATGAATTACTATATGGGGGATGAATTACTATGGGGGAAGAATTACTATATGGGGGATGAATTACTATATGGGGGATGAATTACTATGGGGGAAGAATTACTATATGGGGGATGAATTACTATATGGGGGATGAATTACTATGGGGGATGAATTACTATGTGGGGGATGAATTACTATGGGGGATGAATTACTATATGGGGGATGAATTACTATATGGGGGATGAATTACTATGGGGGATGAATTACTATATGGGGGATGAATTACTATGGGGGATGAATTACTATATGGGGGATGTATTTTCAGTTTTAAAAATGTGGCTGTCAAAATAAATTTCAATCGTGGTTTTGGCGAGATTTGGCTCAGTTGAAAAAAAAGGTTGCCCACCACTGACCTAAGGCTATGATTGTGATTATGAAGATACACTGTGGTCCTGATTAACCCTTTGCTTACTGGGCCCTTAAACCCCCTTCATGACCAGAGTGCTTTTTGCAATATATGCAGTGTCGGATTTGTTATAAATGTTGCAATGGTTTTGCGGCTCCCAGTCTTTTTTTTCCCTTCGGAAACGGGTCCAAGTGGCTCTTTATGTCTTAAAGGTTGCAGACCCCTGGCCTAGTCAAACACAGTAAACGTACAAACAGAACTGGAAGTTTAATATGGGATAAGTTACAATGTCAGCGGTTTTATTACAACAGCAAACTTTTTGGCAATTGACAGCCATGGATTCGAGTGTCATTATATGTCACATATTAGAACAAGAGTGTACTATGATAGGAGGGCAGCACCATTACAGGTAGAGAAAATTAGACATTATTCTTGAGCTCACAGTTTGCAGTGAAATTGAAACTGTGCTAACCCATTGACTCATTACATATATATGCTGGGTGGTTTTGTGCAGTCGTTTTGAGATAACATTTTTCTGTAAATAGCTTTTTAAAACTGGAAGCATTCTTAGAGTCACCAGTGAATAATTGGTAAACCACAGCCCATTTATCACAGTACCTCAGCAGGGCCAGATAATGCTCATTATTTTTTTTTTCTTCTATAAATGTGCATTCTTTATATACACATACCGAAAAGCTGCAGTGCCCGTGGTAAATGCGTATGTACTTATAATAAGAAAAAGCAATAAATATTCAGGACAGAAGAAATCTGAGCTTTGCCGGACTGAGTGAAACAATCATTATATTCAGCATAATGCATTATTGAAATGGTGTTCCTGACTGGGTCAGCTGTAACATGAATATCACATTATAAAGAAATAGAGAAATTTTAATTTCATATCGCATTGTTACATCTATATGTTGCAAGATATTAAACAAAGTGATTGCCCACTAATTGAGTATTATATAGACTAATATACACACAAATACTTTTTTTTTTAAGTACAGAAGATTATAGCCTGTCATGGCTTCATGGCATTAATACAGCATATGAATGGGATTACCACAAGAACTGTGATGCCGAAAAAAGAAAACTTGAAAATGAATTCCATATTTTCTTTATGATAACCATGATGCTTAGTTATATAAAGAGAAGGTACAGTAAATGGGACTCTGAAAGAGAAGGGGGATATCAAGTTGGTTACAAGGAAACAGGTCGCCTTATTGAATGTTATATATGTAGCGGGGCCATTGCTGTTTCCATTTAAAGAACTGTTTCTCTTTTAAGACTGCATGTTGTCAGAAAGGGTTTGATTGGCTCAGCTCTCAGCAGTACTGGAGTGTTTGTGGGAGTTGCAGTTTCATCACAGAGGCAGACAATGTAACTTTATACTGCACAGGACTGCAGGACCAGGAGGCTTTGCAAGGAGGAGGAAGAAGAGAGCCATGTGTGCCTTTGCAGAGGACATATGGGAGCTGGTCTGCAGCCCCTACTGTTGAAGTACACTGACACTGTTTCCATAACAGCAGAGGTTGCTAAGGACAACGGTTATCTACAGTAGCTGAAGTCAGCAGCAACTGTGATCATTGGTACCAATCACCTGCAATGGCAGTTACCGACAGCAACGACATCTCCTACTACAAAGAGAGAGGTCAGAGTGTTGGAAATCGCAGAGAAGGCATGTGACCATCCCAGGTGAGGTACATCAGAGATTGTGCAGCACCGACAATTGAAAACAGGAAAAAACTAGCCAGAGAGACAGAGCCCCATTCATCATCCCTTCAAAGACTTAACCCCTGGAGACTGTTCTTCGTGGATGTTGTGAGCAACTGCTAACCAGTGACATGTCAGTCCTTAAGATCACTCCACAGATTCACTAACACAGGCCTGTGCAACACATAGACTCACACAGTGTTACAATCCCACAGTATACAAATGAATTTGGGACTGAGCCTACAGAGATGTCAGTTTAGCTGGGGAAATATTGCTGCTATAGTTGCAGGGGGTTAATTCTGATCTATAGCTATACCAGTATATACGTATATATACAGTACATGAATATTGTGTTTATTGATGTTATTGTGCCAATTCTAGAAGGTTTGTGTATTCAGTGCATTTAACTGCTATTTTCCAAGTTAATTTGCAGTCTATTTGCAGAGTTTTACCTCTCTTATTAAACCTGTTATCAAACTTCCCACAAGGTGTACTGGTGTGCTGTGGATCCAATATACACAGTATATGGTTCATCACTGAAGTACGGACAGAAGTGCCGTTAATTCCAGCGGCTCCTTCGGGGGTGAGTGCTACATATAGAACAAATGATCCTTGGGTCACCACTCCCAAACCATTTATTTGTCAACAAATAATTATTATTCCTTTAACCACTAGGGGACCGCCCACAGTAAATATACTGCTACAAGGTGGCCCCTATGTGCAGGATCATGTATATAAACAGCGACCGCCCTACCAGCAGCACCGATCGCAGCCGTAGGTGTCAATCACCGGGTCCCGGCCAGTGATTACCCACCGGAGCCCAGCGCTTGCCGGCAATCACTGACAGAAAGGAAGGATGCATTGTTTTCAATGGAGCTTTTGTCCATGTCAGCTTTCAGCTCACTGTTCCGGGATCGCTGGTCACAGCCTCCTGGGACAGTGTGTAACAGAGCAGTACACACCCCCACCCCTAGTAAAACACTCCTCTCACATAGTTAACCCTTTGATTATCTTCAGAAGTTAACCCCTTCCTCCCCAGTGCCATTAGTACAGTGTCAGTGTTTTTTTTTGCACTGATCACTGTATTGGTGTCACTGGGGATGTCAGTGACCCCAAGTGAGTTCCCCCCCAGTGTCAGAAGGTCCGCCGCAGTACTTCAGTCCCACCATAAGTCGCTGATCACCGCCATAAGTTGCTGATTGCCGCCATAAGTCACTGATCGCCACTATTATTAGTATGTAAAAAAAAAAAATCCAGTATCTATACCGCCACTTGTAAACGCTATAACTTTCATGTAAACCAATTAATTTACACGTATTGAGATTTTTTTCAGCAAAGACATGTCGCAGAATACATTTTGGCCGAAAGTTATGACGAAATTTGATTTTTAAATTTTTTTACTGGGCATGTTTTATAGCAAAAAGTCCAAAATATTGTTTTTTTCTCAAAATTGTCAGTTTTTTTTTATTATAGCGCAAAAAATAAAAAACGCATAGGCGATCAAAAACCACCAAAAAAAGCCCAATTCCTGGGGAAAAAAATTGTAAATTTAATTTTGGTGCAGCGTTGCATGACCACGCACTTGTCAGTTAAAGTAACATAGCGCCGTAACACAAACCGCTTATGTAACCACTTCCTGCTACAGGGCGGCACAGGTGCGCAAAATCACATATATATAAGTGATTCGCACTCCCGTGGTTTTCATGCCCCTCCCAGATGGCGTCAGATTGCCCATCAGTACACCAGTCATCACATTTAACCCCTCAATTGCCAGAAAGATGCTCATACACAATAAACCTCCATTGATCGTATAGTGTCTGAACGGATCAATATCTTTGATCAGATCAGCACTATACCAGTGTTCACATTAGCATAGCGCCCCCACAAACGCAGCATTAGCAGGATCAGCCCGGCACCTGCCAGCACCTGCGTTTAGCCCCTACACTTACCCGTGCTTCTCCCCCAGCAAGTGCAGTGTCAGTAGGTCACTGTCAATTGATACATCGCACACAAAACCGCAGTGTTGGCAGAATCAGGTCTGATCTCTGTTAGCACTTGCCGGTAAATTTTGATGACTCTCATATGCAGCAGAGTGCCAGTACTAGTGCCGCGCTACCATTTGGTGAACTGGCAAGCACCAGCGGTCTAGTACATCCTGGTCTTTCACATACCTCTTAGATTGTAAGCTCCCAGGATCAGGCCCTCCTAACCCTCTTGTATTGAACTGTATTGTTGCTGTATTGTCTCCCGTTATATTGTAAAGCGCTGAGCAAACTGTTGGCGCTATATAAATCCTGTATAATAATAATAATACCAGCACTGCAGTATGACTTGGCGACGTGACGAGTCCCATAAGTGTAGTACAAGCTGGTGCGGTGGAGAGCACAAGTATTGTCCCGCAACCACCAAGAATTCGCACACAGGCCCATAGAGCTCTTAGTATCCTTCCAATTGGCAACTCACAAATTCTGGAGCACCCGTACTTCCCCCATTCACTGCCCAACCTGGAATTCAGGTGGAAATAGCAAATTTAACTACTCCCCTTGATTTTTTGGAGCTGTTTTTGACGGAAGATCTGTATGCATTGATTGTGGATCAAAGCATTTTATATGTACAACAATGTATCACTGCCAACCAAAATTCAAACCTTGCCTGACCATTCGCATGGAAACCCTTTACGGTTTTCAAATTTATATTTTTTTGGGGCCTAACCCTCAACATGGGCATTACTAAAAATAATTAATTGTGGTTGTATTGGTCCACAGACCCGATTCATCATATGCCGTGTTCTCTGCTGCCATGGCCAGGCATAGATATGAGAGTATAATGTGTTTTAAGCATTTCAATGACAATACACTCTGTCATCCTTGAGGTGACCCTGAATTTGACCGGCTACACAAAATTAAGCCCCTCGTAAATCACCAAAAATTTGCAGATGTCTATACTCACAGCAAAAAATCTACATTGATGAGTCCCTCATTAATTTTTCTGGTCGCCTTGCATTGAAACAATTTCTCCCCAGCAAGCGTGCCAGATATGGGATCAAGATGTAGAAGACCTGTGAGAGGACAACAGGCTATACTTATAAGTTTCCAATTTACGAGGGAATAGATAGTCACGTGGAGCCCCCCGGATGCCCAGACTACATGGGGAGTAGTGACAAGATAGTTTGGGACTTGGTGTCATCCTTTTTTCCATATGGGGTACCACTTATACGTGTACAATTTTTATTCAAGCGTGCCACTATTTAGACTTTTGTACAATCTTGGAACTGGCGCATGTGGCAAAGTGTGACCTAATGTGTGCCCACCATTAGAAGTGGGTGGATGCAGGGTGGTATATTTTAATGGTGGGCATACCACACACTTTTTTTTGGCAGAGATTTCTTCTCTTTTTTTCATTCAGTCCACAGGCTGCATACAAGAAAAAACGTAGCATAGCGACGTACTGATACATCACTGGACTTTGAATGGTTATACCAGGATGATGCTTACAGCTGCAGGCATCATCCTGATATTGTTTTTTTCAGCTGGCGATCGGCTTTCATGTAAAAGCAATCCTAGTGGCTAATTAGCTGCAGGATTGCTTTTACAAGCAGCGGAAGCTAATGCCCCTCCCCCATTGCCTTCCATAGCCTTCTCGGGCAGTCCGTGCCATCGGGGGAACCTGAGAATGCAGCCGGTGTTTCTGCCAGCTGACCATAGAGCTGATTGGAGACCAGAATGGTGCCAATCATCTCTATAGCCTAAGAAATCAGAAGCTAAGAGCATTTCATCACTTCAGTTTAGCAGGATATAAACAGCAGAATTTGTAAATTGGGAAAGCATCTGATCACACCAATCTTGGTTTGATTAGATAATATAAGGGTAGAGGAGATATCTAGACTCTGATAGAACCCAGATTTCTGAAAAAAGAATATATGACAATGCCCATTGAAGTTATAGGGGATATTTGCATTCCCTGTGATAGCATTAAAAGTGCTAAAACAAAAAACAGTGTAAAAATAATTAAAAAAATCAAAATAACTTAAAAAAAGAAAAAAAAGAACCCTCACCCCCCTGCACACACGTGCACTTGCGTTCGTGAGCCTTGACCCTTTGCCAGTATGGAAACAGCAGTTGTACCATGCATGTGACGAACGTCAGATCAAGGGCAGTAATTCTAACACTAGACCTCCTTTGTAAATCTAAAATGGTAGCTTGTAAAGGCTTTTAAAACGTTGCCTATGGATATTAAAAACTTGTGCAGTTTGTTGCCATTGCACGGGGCATGCACAGTTTTAAAGCATGTCATGTTTGGTATCTATTTACTCGGCATACCATCATCTTTTATATTTTACCAAATAATTGACCAATATATTGTGTTTTTGCGCATTAAAAGTAAAAAAAGTATATATTTTTTTAAATTGCGTTTGAAAAATTGCTGCGCGAGTACTATGTGACAGAAAAAATTGCAGCACCCACCATTTTATTCACTAGGGTGTTTGCTTTAAAAAAATATATAATGTTTGGGGTTTAAATTAATTTCCTAGCAAAAAATACAGATTTTTTTCATGTGAACAAAAAGTTTAAGAAAAGGCTTGGTCTTAAGGTGGTTATAAGAGTGAATGATGTGTGGCATAGACTTCTAATGCTGGGCATCAAATTCCTCTACCCCCCCAAAACGACCCCTTTTTGTTAAGTAGAAACCCAAACTATTAGCTGAGAGGCATGTTGAATCAATAGAAGAATTTATTTTTTCACCACAAGTTTTTGAAAAATGACAAACAAAAAAAGTATTTTTTTTTCACAAAATTGTCACTTAAATGATTTATTGCTCACACATGTCATGGGTATATGTGGAATTACTCCCCAAAATACATTCTGCTACTTCTCCCGAGTATTGGGGTACCACATGTGAGAGACGTTTTGGCAGTCTAGCCAAGTACAGACCCCAAAATCCAATAAGCCAAAAATAAAAAGCGCACAGGTGATAAAATACCACCAAAAGAAAGCTCTATTTGTGTGAAAAAAAGGACATAAATTTCATTTATGTACCGTATTGCATGACTGCGCAATTGTTAGTTAACCAATTCAATACCGGGCAATTTTACACCTTCCTGCCCAGGCCAGTTTTCAGGTTTCAGCGCTCTCACACTTTGAATGACAATTGCGCGGTCACACAACATTGTACCCAAACTAAAATTTTATCATTTTCTTCACACAACTAGAGCTTTCTTTTGGTGGTATTTAATCACCACTGGGGTTTTTATTTTTTGCTAAATTAACAAAAAAAGGCCAAAAATTTTGAAAAAAAATGTTTTTCTTTGTTTCTGTTATAAAAGTTTGCAAATAAATAATTGTTCTTCATAAATTTAGGCCGAGATGTATTCTACTACATGTCTTTGGTGAAAATAACCCAAATTAGGATGTATTTTTTAGTTTGTAGGAAAGTTATAGAGTTCACAAACTATGGTATAGATCTGAATATTGATCAATCCTGAAGTACTGACAGCCAATCTAATTTCTTGGGGTCCAAGAATGTCAGAACAGTACAGATATCCCCCAAATGACCACTTTTTGCAAAGTAGACAGTCCGACGTACTTCATAAGAGGCATGGCGAGTTTTTTGAAGTTGTGTTTTTTTTGTCATAATTTTTCAGAAAATGAAAAAATTAAAAAAATTAGTTTCACTATTTTTTTTTACATATTGTCACCAGTGCAGTACAGCGTCATCATATAACTGGCATGGCGGTGATCAGGGACACTGACTGTTGACAGTATGAAAAAAAAAATATACATTTTTTTGTATTTTTTTAAATTATTTTTTATTAAATTTTTTACTTTTTTTAAAGATTTTTTTTCATATTTCACTATGACCAAAGTAGTACAATGTTACCATAGTAACATTGTACTACTTTGGGGAAGTGATCAGTATTTTTTTTTTTACACAATTTGCTTATAGCAAAGAATTACTTTGCTATAAGCAAGCATTTACCTGAATGACATCGATTTATTCAGGGTTTTTTTTTTTTTGTGCTTAGCTGTGATTTGGCCACAGCTAATCACATAATATGTGCATGTGATTAGCTGTGACCTTTCACAGCTAGACACTAGTATACAATGGATGGCATGAATAAAGCCATCCATTGTATACAACTGTCATGTGACCTGCTGTGATTGGTCACAGCAGGTCACATGGTACCTGCAAGGGGGCCGATACTCAGATCTGTCATCGGCCATGTCTGAGGTACACGGCCGGTGACAGATCGCACCGCTCTGCAGGAGCGCAATCTGCGCATGTGCGGGAGGACGTCATATGGCGTCCACCCGGAACGCTGATGACATTTGCCGCCCACCATTTGGCCATAGGGAGGGCGGCAAATGGTTAAACTAATTCAGCACTGTACAGCAAAAAAATGGTGTAAATTGCGGTATCTATACCATAGTTTGTAGACGCTATAACTTTCATACAAAGCAATCAATATACACATATTGGGATTTTTTTTTACCACAAACATGTAGCAGAATACATTTTGGTCTAAATTTATACCTAACTTTGAGTTTACTATATATTGTTTATAGCTGAAAGTAAAAAATATAATTTTTCTTCAAAATTTTAGGTCTTTTTTTGTTTTTAGCGCGAACAATAAAAAGCACACAGGTGATCAAATATCACCAGAAGAAAGCTCTATTTGTGTGAAAAAAAGTACATTTTGTTTGGGTACAGCATTGCATGACCGTGCAATTATCAGTTGAATTAGTGCAGCGCCGAGTAGCAAAAAAAGGCCTCGTCATTAAGGGGGGTAAATCCTCTAGAGGGCAAGTGGTTAATGAAGCTTTGTTCTAAAGGGTATATATAAAAACAGAGTGCAAGGCACAGATCTTCAATCAGCAATCATTACTCTGTAACTAAGGTAGGGGTGTCAGATCATTGCAAAGAGACCACTGCACCTCAATAATATGTTTTGATTGTCTACATATTCAGTAAATTGGAAACAATTATGTCAGAATAGAGCATATGTTAAGTGTAGGATGGAGTGAGCCATAAACATACTACAGTCCCCGCAAAATTCTCATTTTGAATAGAGTGAGAAACTTCTGACAGGTTTTTCTGGTTCTCCTTCATTGGGGAGATTTCACACTGACTTTTATCCTTGTAACACAAAGGCAAGAAATTAGGACAAGTGTCACCAAAAAGGTACAACCTTGACAGAGGGTCTATATTTTTCCCTATGCAACTAAAAAGCATCGCTGCTGCAGCTATTTCTGCCACATTGCGGCGATTCCCTATCAATCTGGTGCCTCTGAGCCCTGGCAATTGTGAGCAGATGAAAAAGCAAATGTTTCCAGTGGCAGCAATAAACTGACAAGGTTTTTAACCACTTGCCGCCCTGCCACTGTAGATATACGGCGGCAGGGCGGCACTGGCAGGCAAAACCACATTTTAAAACGTGTGTTTTGTAAACAGCTAGGGGGCGCACGTGAGGCGCCCTATCTGTCCCGCCGATCACCGCCGCAGATGTGAATTGCCGGGTCACAGCCGGTCCTTACCGGCTATCTCCCGGCGATCGGTGGCAAACAGTGACAGACAGCACAGCTGCAGTAGCTGTACTGTCTGTCACTTCCCTGTCAGCTCGAGGATGAGCTGATCGAGAAAGAACAGTTTCTCTTTCTCGATCAGCCTTATCCCGTCCAGTACACACCCCCGCCCCCTAGTAAAACACTCCCCTCACTCCTATAACCCTTCCCTGCAAAATAAAGTTAACCCCTTCCTCCCCATTGCCATTAGTACAGTGTCAGTGGTTTTGTTTTTGCACTGATCACTGTATTAGTGTTTTTGGGGATGTCAGTGACCCCAAGTCAGTACCCCCCAATGTCAGAATGTCCGCCGCAGTCCCGCAGTCCCGCCATAAGTCGCTGGTCGCTGCCATAATTCGCTGATCGCCGCCATTATTAGTATAAAAAAAAACTAAAAATCCCAGTATCTTTCCCGCCATTTGTAAACGCTATAACTTTCACGTAAACCAATTAATTTACACGTATTGGGTTTTTTTTTTAGAAAAGACATGTCACAGAATGCATTTTGGCAGAAATTTATGACTAAATTTGATTTTTGCATTTTTTTTTTACTGGACATGTTTTATAGCAAAAAGTCCAAAATATTGTTTTTTTTTCCTCAAAATTGTCAGCCTTTTTTTTTATAGCGCAAAAAATAAAAACCGCACAGGCAATCAAATACCACCAGAAGAAAGCTCAATTTGTGGGGAAAAAAGGATGTAAATTTCATTTATGTACCGTATTGCATGACCGCGCAATTGTCCGTTAAATTAGCGCAGCGCTGTATAGCAGAAAAATGGCGTAAATTGCAGTATTTATACCATAGATTGTAGACGCTATAACTTCCACACAAAGCAATCAATATACACTTATTGGGATTTTTTTTTACCAAAAACATGTAGCAGAATACATTTTGGCCTAAATTTATAACCAACTTTGAGTTTACTATATATTTTTTATAGCTGAAAGTAAAAAATATTGTTTTTCTTCAAAATTTTTGGCCTTTTTTTGTTTATAGCGTGAAAAATAAAAAGCGCACAGGTGATCAAATTACACCGAAAGAAAGCTCTATTTGTGTGAAAAAAAGGACGTAAATTTAATTTGGGTGCAGCATTGCATGACCGCGCAATTATCAGTTGAATTAGTGCAGCGCCGACTAGCAAAAAGAGGCCTGGTCATTAAGGGGGGTAAATCCTCTGGAGGTCAAGTGGTTAATCCTTCTCTGATCATTTCAATACCAAAGAAAAATTACTGGCTAGAGTAGGCCTTTAAATACTTCACCCCCTTAGGAATTACCTCAGGTTGGAGTGGCTGTGCTGGGATCAAGGGATAATGGTTGCAGCTGCATCAAGATTTTCAGCCAGAGATGGACTTTAGTGTAAAAGTGATCCGAGCGGCTCTACAGTCACCTGATCACTTCTACAAGGCGCAGAAGGGGGCCTCCTATCACCTGCTGCTGTTACTGGGCTTTCTGAGGTGATCAGTGAGTCTGGGGCCGCTGCCACTTGCCCTGTCCAGTAAACACAGAGGGCAAAAAGGTACATCTGTTCCCACTCACTGCTGTGATGTAAGAAAGCGGAAGCAATGAGAATGTTGTCACTTCCAGTTTTGGTTTGTTGTTTACAAGTCGTTACCAGCACACCACACATGTGAGGTATCACCGCAAACATCAGAGTGAGAGCACTAATTCTAGTACTAGAATACATAAATAACAAACACTTAGTGTAGCGCTTATATATCAAATAAAGAATAATAATAATGTCCAAATCACCACATATGAAAAACATTGGTGAAGCAGCATAGTGCAAATAAAAAAAAGTCTCTGCAAAAACTCTTCTAATCCAGTAATAATGGTGTTGAGTGAAACCAAAGTCAGAGAGAGAGAGTCCTTCACCTTTCACCCAATCATTTGGCCTCTTACCGGAAAGTTTTACCACCCGAAGGACTGGTCAAACAAAGCAGATATCAAGCCCAACAGATGAGTCCAGGATTCCCAGAAGGATCTCCCCAGATGTCAGAATGAGTTACAAGCTTCTTACTGAAAACTATGGTCTAAGATGGCAAATACCTCTCCACATAGTTAACACCACATAGGGAAAGAAATATATCCGCAGAAGGGAAACAAAGAAACACAGCGCTTCTAAGTGTGTACTGTGAAGGTATTTAATTGAAAGATAAGTAGTAACTCACATCTTAGAATTTTTTTTTTTGTATTAACAATTTTTATTGGTTTTCAAATAAGTAAATTATAAACAGAACAGAGAGAAACATCGATGGCATAACTACATATAATCATGTCCAATAGAATCATACAAAGTCATACAAAATCAGTGCAGAAACAATCAGGATCTTAGATTCGAGCCGGCAAAGAGGAAATGAAGGAATCCCACGGGAGCCAAATCAACTCAAATACAGCAGACAACAATTATGTAAAGCAGTCAAATACTCCATCCGTCTTACTTCAGCAATAAGTTTGTACAAAGTCAGCAGTGTGGGGGGAGTAGAAGATAACCAACCCATAGGAATACTTCTCCTGGCCGCAGTCAACACGTGAGCAGCAAGTTTTCTGGCTGGATTAGATAGACCCGGGAATGGCAAGCCCAGCAAAAAATGCAGAGGGTCAAAAGGGAGCGAGGCATGCAGCATTGATTGCAACAAGGAACGGACATCCTCCCAAAAAGGAACAATAGATTTACAAGTCCAAAAAATATGATAGAGAGAACCTGAATCTTTACCACAGCACCAGCAGACAGGAGAAGCACTCGGGTTGAAAGCATGAAGAACCTCAGGTGTTTTGTACCATAACATCATAATCTTATAAATGTTTTCCTTAAAAACCACACAAACAGAAGATTTAGATGCATTTACCCAAATATTCTTCCACGTCAGTAAATCAATATCACGTTGTACAAACTGAGACCACCTACGCATGTAAAGGTGAGTTTCATTAGATAAAGGGGATGCAGCCATAAGAATTTTATAAGTATTGGAAATAATACCCCTTTGGTGCATACATAAACGTTCGAAGGGTGTAGGCTTCCCCAGGATCAATGAGGGTGATAGAGTAGAGAAAAAATGGCGTATTTGGAAATATATATATAGGTGATGAGGAGGTAAAGAAGCTTTTTTCTGGAGATCCGGGAATGAATGTAATTTACGAGTCACCGGATGTACCAAGTGACGCAATTGAAAAAGGTTAGATACCACCCAAAGAGACATCCGAGATATGGCCATATTGTCTGGCAGGTTAGGGTTGTAGAGGATATTTGTCAAAGGGGAGCATTCAGAGGCTAGAGTAAATTGAGTCTTACATTTCTGCCATACCGTCAATGAAAATTGCATGGGACCAAGGAATAGATGGCGGAAGGAAGAGATATCCACTGCCGCGGTGGACCAAAGGAGGGAACATGGATGAACTGGGGACAGTTGTAAAGATTCAATCTCAGTCCATGTGTTGGGAGGGTGTTGCGTGGACCATGACAGAAGAAAACTAAGGTGAGTTGCATAATAATACTTGATTATATCCGGCGCTCCCAGACCTCCCCTAGAACGCGGAGAAAGCAGAACAGAACGTGCAATCCTGTGCCACATATTGTGCCAGATAAAGTGTAGGAAAGATTTCTGAAGCGAGTGAAGCTTGGACATAGGAACGGGAACGGGGAGAGTTGCAAACAAGTACAAGAGTTTGGGTAACACGGTCATTTTTAGAACGTTAATGCGACCGAGAAAAGAGATGGGCAAGGCATCCCAACGTTTCAGAGAGCGAGAGATTGCTATAAACAAAGGGAGGAAATTGGCCTCGTATATGGATTGGTAAGAGAGAGAAATATTAGTACCTAAATATTTTAAAGAGTGTGTGCACCACCGGTAGGGAAAGGCTTCCTGAAGCGAGGACAAAACGATAGGTGGGATATGTATTGGGAGTGCCTCAGTTTTGGACGTATTGACTTTGTAACCTGAAATAGCCCCAAATTGTTTCAAGGACTTATGCAAAATCGGTAAAGAAGTATGGGGACTCGTAAGCGTGAGAAGAATGTCATCTGCAAATAACGATAATTTGTACTCATGGGAATGTGACTGTATCCCGCGAATATCCGGGTTTGACCTAATAGCGATGGCTAGAGGTTCCAGACAAAGAATAAACAGTAAAGGAGAGAGTGGGCAGCTCTGACGCGTTCCGTTTGACATCTGAAAGGGAGGCGAGAGAAAAGAAGCTAATCTGACCTGTGAAAGGGGGAATGAATAGAGGGCCTTCAAAGCTGCTACAAATGGACCTTTGAAACCAAATCTCTCCAAGACCATGAACATATAAGGCCAGCTTAAACGGTCGAAAGCTTTTTGAGCGTCCAAGATTAATAACACTGTAGGGGTAGAGGACCTGTTAACCAGATCAACCAGATCAATAGTTCTCCTAGTGTTATCTGCGGCATGACTGGCAGGTACAAAGCCCACTTGATCCCTATGTATGATCTTGGAGATGATTCCGGACAATCGGTTGGCTAAAATTTTGGTAAAAATCTTATAATCGGAATTGAGTAGGGCAATGGGGCGGTAGTTGTCCACGATAGAATGGTCCTTATCGGGTTTAGGGATGACCAAGATATATGCACGGGAGAATTCAGTCTGAGGTATAATTCCCTTAAAAAGATCGTGATATAGAGAGAGGAGATGCGGTGCCAGAATACCAATAAATGTTTTATAGTAGGAGTAGGGCAATCCGTCCGGTCCCGGAGCTTTACGAGAAGGGAGAAGTTTGATTGTGTCCAGTAATTCCTCTAGGGAAATGTCAGCATTAAGGGTGGCAGTGTCCGAAGGTGAAATACTCGGGAGTGACAATGTATCAAAAAAATTATCAAATAATGACTGTGTGAGGGGTGGGTGCAGGTCCGGGGTTAAACAGTTATACAATTTCCCGTAAAATGAGCCAAAAAGAGTTGCCATAGCCCGAGGATCGTAAGTGGGGCTTCCATCTGGCTGTATTAGTAAGTCAGGCATCGTGGAAGGGGACTGAGCTTTGAGACGATTGACTAACATACGATGGGGCTTATTGGAAAATTCATAGAATTTCTGCTTGACCCAAAGGAGGGATTGAGCAGTCCTACTGGAGTCAAGAGCTTTAACCTGATCCCGTAGAGAAATTACCCTCTGGAGCCCAGGAATAGATGGCTTAGCCAATAACCGACCTTCCGCCCAAGATAGCTGTTGTATGAGGGAAGCCCTAGCACTCGCCGAGGACTTTTTTAAACGAGAACCCATAGAAATACAGAGCCCTCGAAAAACCGCCTTGTGAGCCTCCCATAGAGTTGAGGAGGAGTTTACGGAACCAACATTATGGGTGAAATAAGTATCAAGTCCCTGCGATAATTCATCTCTAAGATGGTCTGTGGAAAGAAAGGTCTCATTAAGGCGCCAATGACAAGGTTTGGATATAAGAGGGGGGAAAAAAAGGTTTAAAGTCAAAGAGGCATGGTCGGACCAAGTAATGGGATTAATATCAGAAGAGACCAGAAGTGGAAGCAATGGAGCAGAAACGAAAAAATGGTCTAGGCGAGAATAACTACGGTGAGGGGTAGAGTAAAAAGTGAACTGTTTATGGAGAGGATGTTTAATCCGCCACGCGTCAAAGAGACGATGCTCCCTAATTAATCTACGAAAGGATTTTGAAGAGGAGCATTGCCGCTTCGAGGGAGAGGACTCAAAAAGAACCTTCCTGTCTTTATGGGGGGAAAGAATCAGATTAAAATCTCCCCCAACTATCACCTGCGAAGTGGAAAAGGAATCCAGTTCGGCGAGTGTTTGGGATAGAAATTGCAATTGGCCTGTGTTAGGGGCGTATAAATTCAGCAGAACTATGGGAGTCTCACCAAACATACACTCCAGAAGAATGAAACGACCCTGTCGGTCAACTTTGGAGGAAACAACCCGAAGGGAGCAATGTGACCCAATCAAAATTGCCGCTCCGGCCTTCCCAGAAGGATCAAAAGCCGAGTAGGCACGGGGAAAAAATCTCGAGGCAAAACGAAAGGAGCCTGTAGATTTGAAATGGGTCTCTTGGACAAAAATGATATCTGCTCCTGAGGTCTCGAAATTCCTTCAAAGCCATCCACCTTTTTTGAATAGAGTTGAGGCCCTTAACATTGTATGACAGAAACCTCAAAGCCATTATAGAATAACAGTGGCTGGGCTACATGTATTAGCATGACAAATGGAAAAATTACCATCGATGTAGTAAAAAGAAAAAAAACAGAAAACAGAAAACATAACACAACAGAAAAAAATACACAATGAAGAGCAGGTATCCGCAAGGATATAAACTTGGGAACGTCAACTAAGCCCAAGTCGTCTAGGCCATTGGCTAGACAGTATCGATGGCAGCACGACATCCGACACTTCCGGGAGGACGTCAAACCCGGCCAGAGAAAACAAGAACAAAATAAAATGCACCCAGCAAGGCTATGGCCGAACAAAACACCCGATTCGGCACAAAAGGTCACCCCTGAAAATCATCAGGTAGGAGGGTCGCTTGATCGGGGAGGGCGTGGACGTTGCGGTGTGCGTCTCCTCCGACCTCCGCGGACTGGTGTCCATATCTTGGAAGGGGTGACAGAAGGACGGGATGGAGTAGGCGGCGGCGAGGACATATCATCAGGTAGAGGTGGAAGTCCCAACTGCTTAAGGAAAGAATCCGCCTCTTGAAGATCACGGAGGACAACATGGGTGTTGTCCCTAACAACCACCAGCTTAAAGGGGAACCCCCAACGATACAGGACACGATGATGTTGAAGATGTGTGGTGATCGGCTTAAAAGCCCGTCGCTTAGCAAGAGTAATCGGAGAAAGATCACAGAAGAGTTGGAGTTTATCACCTTTAAACTCCAAAGAAGATTTGTGGCGGGCTGCTGATAGTAAGGCTTCTTTACTTTGAAAGTAGTGGAAGCGGACTATAACGTCACGTGGACTGGTTCCCTCAATCGGTTTAGGGCCCAGAGAGCGATGGGCCCTATCCATCCGCCAATCTGCTTCTGGGACCATGGGGGCAGTAGCGATGAAGAAGGACAGTAGATGGCAGTGCAATTGAGCATCAGCAACAGATTCGGACAAACCACGTATACGGATATTTTGGCGCCGTTCCCTGTTTTCCAGGTCCTCTTGCTGGAGCTGCATTTGGGACATGGAATGTTTCAGATAGGCATTATCTTCCTCCAAAACGTGAACGTATTGCACCAAATCATCAAACTTACTTTCCAGCTTATCCGTGCGGTCCCCAATCTGGGCTATTTTCCCTCTGAGCTCATTAGCCAATTTTCCCACTTCAGCGGCTATAGAGGCGGTAATGTTTCGTAAAAAAATTTGCAGCTTGTCGTCTAACGCGGAGATTGTGAGCAGAGGAGACGACTTTGTCTGCTGAAGATTCAGACCAGGGGCTGGGAGACCCCCTGGAGTAGGGTTGTCCATAGCCTCTCCTGCTGTCAATTGGGGGTCATGATCCCCCATGTGTGGAAGGATCGGAGCAGAGGTTTGCAGCTGTGCTGGGATTATACAGGGTGCAGTACCCTCCGCGGCCGCTAGAGGTCCGGGATCGTTCCTGGGACCTCTATCCTCACTAGAGGCCGGGGATTGCGGCCTATATAGGAAGCGCCGCAGAGGCGAGGGCCGCGGGTCCTGAGGCTGCGGGGAGGGGGGCTTCCAGCGCCCTATCTTCCCCATAGAAGCCTCTCCCTGGTGCTGGGCCGGGTGCTTGGTGAAATGTGACTCACCCGAGGCAGAAGATCAGCTGTAGTGCGGAGCGGGTGAGTCACTCCTGGCCGGGGATGAGCGGAGCTCAGCAGAACACGTCTGCCATCATCCCTGGCCGCGCATGCGCCCCACATCTTAGAATTTAAAAACAGGCTCATGGGTAAGAGGGTGAGACGTCTGTAGCCAGATGTTGTTGTGTGACTGATCCAGAGAGGAGATCGATTGAGTTCGCCAGCAGGTGGTGCTGTGCATGTGCAACATGGGTGGTAAGCCTGGTGGAATCTCCAAGGTGAAAATAATTAAGGAGCGCTTAGAAATAGATGACAAGCAGCTAGCATGAAAGGCACAAACCCCAAACCTTCACACTAAAATAAAGAATACATGCAGCGCTACAAAAGATTAATATATATTAACACAAAGGGTAATAAGTGATGGGCTACTGGTGCTTAAATGGTGATTGAAAAAATGTCCTCATAACATAATACAATAGTCCCAGTAAACAGTGCAAAGGTGGTCGACTCCGTGCTGAAAGGTGTATAATATTATGCACTCACCAGAAAGCGCATAATGTGCGCATTTGAGTTGTCAGACCACTCCTGGTCCTAGAAAGCTGAAACAGTGTGGATCATCTGGCAAGCTGTCACTCTGATGGGGGTACACCTTTCCTTGACCACTCATATGTTAATGTTTTTAAAAGTTCAGTATTAAAAGACCTAGAAAAAATTAAGGTCAGAAATAGAGACAACTATAAACACAGGGATTCCCTGGTAAAATCATTACTGGAAGAAAAAGATCTTGTAGTGCGCCCAGCGGATAAGGGCGGGGGTGTAGTTATTATGGACAAGACAGACTATGTCAAGCAAGTATATCTTATCCTAAATGATAAGAATACCTACCAAACCCTTGATCGAAACCCTCTGGTCCCATATAAAAGATCATTGAGGAGTATTATCAATAAAGGTTATGATATGGGCATTCTAACCAAAAAGGAAAAAGATTTTTTTGTGCCCAAATTACCGGTCCTATACTGCCTGCCAAAGATACATAAAGATCTGACTAACCCCCCTGGGAGACCCATAGTGAGTGGCATTGGTTCTCTAAGCTCAAAGATTGGGGAATACATCGATCAATTTTTGCAGCCTCTTGTGGCCAGGACACCGGCGTTTCTAAGAGACACTAAGCAAATGCTTATAGACATTAAAACTATCAAGCTGGTTTCTCCTACATATTTGGTCACAGCAGATGTGTCAGCACTTTATAGTAATATCAAACATGATGATGGAATGGCGGCAACAGATTTTTACCTTAATATGGCCACAGATATCCCTCCAATACAAAGAACATTTATTTTAGACCTTCTTAAATTTGCCATGACACACAATTACTTTTGGTTTGGGAACGAATTTTATTTACAAACTACTGGTGTCGCTATGGGCGCTAAGTTTGCCCCAAGTCTGGCAAATTTATTTATGGCGAGATGGGAGGAAGATCTCATCTACTCTAGGGAATGGCCTAGTCTTTTGTTTTACCGGAGGTATATTGATGATGTGTTCTTATTGTGGCAGGGGGATGAATTCACTCTTAAGAATTTTTTTACCACATTAAATTTTAACGAATTAAATATCAAACTTTCTTATCAGTATGATCTTAAACAAATCGATTTTTTAGATCTTACTCTTTTTGTATCAGGAATGGATATTTTAACTAAAACATTTTTTAAGGAGACGGACCGCAATAGTTTTATTCCACTTGATAGTTGCCATCACCCAAAATGGTTAATGAATATTCCAAAAGGCCAATTTCTTCGGATAAAAAGAAACTGTGATAATATTGAGGATTTCCACAGACAATCTATAATTTTAAAAGAGAGGTTCTTGGAAAAAGGGTATGATGAACCTTTTTTGACCAAAGTAATAGAGGAAGTACAAAACACAGATAGAAATGAATTACTCAAGCCCACTACAGCTGCCAATAATAACATTATCTGTCCCTTTATTACAAACTTTAATACCCAATATAAAGATGTTTCCAAAATAATTAAGAAAAATTGGTCTATCCTTTTGAATGATCCATTATTGGGAAAAGTACTACCCGACCGTCCGGAGATTATTTTCCGGAGAGCACCCCCCCTTAGGTTGTCTTTAGCCCCCAACATTGTGAACCCCCCAAAAACTGTAACATTTAACCTTGGGCATAAAGGTTTTTATCCTTGTAATAGGTGCATGATCTGTGTTGATAATGGTATTCACAAGAGACCGGTGAAGACTTTTGCGTCTAATACCACCAACAGGACCTATGAAATTAAAAACACCATCACCTGTAATAGCACACATGTTGTTTACCTACTAGAGTGCGGTTGTGGGAGACAATATGTTGGGAGGACAACAAGAAGGTTACGTGATAGACTGCGTGAGCATTTAAAAAATATTAAAAAAGGTTTTAAGGACCATTCATTATCTTTACATTATCGGCTGTGCCACAACAATAATCCTAAATGCTTGAAATTTGCGGCTATAGACATTATTAAACCACATTGGAGGGGTACTTACAAAAAGAGATCGGTTGCCAGGTTGGAAACCAAGTGGATTTATGAGCTTCAGTCTTCTTTCCCTCAAGGTCTGAATGTAGACCTTGACATTAATTGTTTTATTGATACAAGTTGATATGTTTTAGCCCATTTTTATATTTTTTATCAGGCTTCCCCCCCTCCCCCCCCTTTTTATTCTAGTGTGTTCCCCCCTTTTTATTCTAGTGCGTTTCCTCTTTCCCCCATTTCTTTTACTTTTACATTACCCATTCATGGGTTCTGTCCCTATCATATATATATTATAAGGAGTATGAGGGTAATCCCATCATAGGGGTTGATTTTATAAGTTATGGGTGTTTGAGATTGGGGAACACAATAAGGTTGTCTATGTTTCCATATGGTTACCATCCATATGTGTATTATGTAGGGTACATATGTTTATGCTTATATATTTTTTATACATGTTTTATATAGGGTTTTATACCACTTGGAATGTAAGTTATCCTGGCTCAGGGGGTAGTTTTTAGGCATGATTCCATTATTTATAAATGGTTTTATTATTTTTTTATATTTATCGTTATTTCTATTTATGCTTGGTTATAACCTCACTACATTTAATTATATATATAGTCATGTGTTAATTGTTATCTTTTTAGATTTCATTCGGTAAACCTGTTTGTACCTGCATTAAACTCCATTACAATGGAGTCAGGGTTAGTGCAATAATATGTACAACACCCTTTAGGGCCAGTATCCACTTGAATATGGACGTTTTTTGTTCCCTGTATACTGGTTTTCCATATAGCAGTGCAGGTGAGATGAATTTATCAAAATGCATGACAATTACCTAACCTGAGCCGCGATAACCAAGAAAATGGCCGCTATCGTATGCTTTGCGCATGCGCGAGTGGGCCAAGATGGCGTCACCGGCTTTTTCTTGTACCGCGCATGCACGGGAATCACTATGTATAGTTTTGTCCGGCTAGTGCTCGCTCCCTTTGACAACGTGCTCGTCCGCACGAAACGCGTCAGGGTGGAGCCTAGCCGGTGACGTCACGCCGTTCCGTACCTCGTGGAGGCCGGCGGCCATCTTTGATTCTGGGATACCCTGTGAGTGATCATCAATTTTACTCTGCAATAAAGGCTTTTTGGAACATACTACACTATCAGTGTTTTTTTGGGGTGGGCGTTTTGGCCAAGCCCCCCCCCTCTCTTAAGACCTGGGTGAGGAGTCTGGATCAGTGGTATTGAGAATCTCCAAGGTGTCTGACAGCAGATGGTGCTGTGCATATGCAGCATAGATGGTGAAGCCTGGCAGAGTTTCCAAGTTGTCCAGGATCAGCACATGTGGCGTCTGACGTCATCAAAATGCGACACCTTTCTGAGCTTTTGCAGGACGAGATGAGTCCAGGCGCGCTCTTTCATCAGGCAGGGACCAAGTTTGCGCCCAGTATGGCCAACCTATTTATGGCCAAATGAGAGGAGGACATCATCTATAAGGATCGGAGACCGGAATTGGTCCTCTGGAAAAGATATATAGATGATGTCCTCCTCCTGTGGAAAGGTGATTCTGATTCTTTGAGCCAGTTTATAGGTCAGTTGAACACCAATGATCGTGGTATTTTTCTCCAACAAGAAGCAAGTAAAAATGAGATTCATTTTTTAGATCTCAGGATTTGTGTCATTGATGGTCAGTTGGTAACCTCTCAGTTTTTTAAGGAGACAGATTGAAACGGGTTTATTGATGTCAATAGTTTCCACCATGCGGCCTGGTTGAGATCTGTACCCAAGAGTCAATACTTCAGACTTAAGGGAAATTGCACGTTTTGTAATGATTTGCTTTGGGAAGTTGACTTTTTAAGACAGAGATTTCTTGATAAAGGTTATAAGTCTGAGGACCTGGATGATGTCTCCCTTCAGGATGACAGTAAGGAGAGGAAAGTTATGTTGAGACCTGAACAGGTGGTACGAACGTATCCCCCTTCAAATTTTTCCTTTTTTACCACTTATTCTACACATCATTATGTTGTCAAAATAATTCTGTGTAGACATTGGAATGTCTTGAAGAATGACAGGGTTTTGAGCCCTTTGCTTTTAGGGGAGCTCCCGGTTTGAGACTGAGTGTAGCCCCGAATGTTGTGGAGCCCCCTGTGAGACCGACGTTCTTTTAGGGGTTAAATGGCTATTATTCCTGTAGAAAGTATAAAGCCTGTGCTATCAATTCTCAAGGATGTAGAAAGGCTAATTCTTTTCAATCAAGCTGCACTTTCAAGGTTTATGATATTAAAACGTTTATTACATGTTCCTCAAGGAATATGGTGCATTTGATTCAGTGCCCATGCGGGCCGTACCACACGTATGTTACGTACTAGATTCAATGAACATATTAAGAATATACGCAAGGGATTTCCTGATCACAGTGTGTCTAAACACTATGCACTGCACCCTAGTTGGAGAGGGAATCATGTGAGACGTGAAATCTCTAAATGAGAAACTTTTTGGATTTATTCTTTAAAAACATACATCCCGCATGGACTCAATATAAAATGGGACATGAATGTCTTTATTAATAATGGTTACTTTTTTGATTATATATTTTTTATTTTCATTTTTAGAATTCATGGCTTAGTGTTTTATATATTTTTTCATATATGTTTTATTACTTGAAAATGTACTACATTGTTTCCACCACAAGATGGCACCATCCATAGGTGCTATTAATTTATAATTTAATATATATAATTATTGATGATGCCAATTTTTATAATGTATTTTTGGTTTTGGGCTTATTGGTTAGTTATTATTATTTGTTTATTTAGTGTGTCGAATTAAATGTTTCCATACTTTTTTCTTTTTTTCCCTGAGCCTTTGAAGCTAGTGGTCTTGCTTTTGGTACCTGGAATGCAGGCAATGGTCTGTTGACCAGTTAGACCCAGGGTGAGGTGTTGGATTTCCTGGTCATTAGGATCTGTTCCGGTGTGGATAACAACTGAAGTGGGGCATGGTTCATTCCTGTCCCTACTTATCAGGAGCGATGTTGCATGTTGACCACGCCCCTGATGACATCCTTTGAGTGACGAAACGTGACAGGTGGAGCTATGATGTGTGACATCATCACGCACTGCCATGGACCGTGGCCATCTTGTTGGTTGGAAGCATTACTCTTATCTGCTGATTCTTAATCTTGTTGTTGTAAGTGCATTACTTGAATAAATCGCATCTTTTAATTAAATACTACACTATGAGCGGATTTATTTCTTTCCCTATGTGGTGTTAACTATTGGTATGAGGAGCGGTATTTGCCATCTTTGACTACAGTTTTCAGTAAAAAGCTTCTATCTCATCCTGGTATCTGGGGAGATTCTTCTGGGAATCCTGGACTCATCTGTTGGGCTTGATATCTGCTTTGTTTGACCAGTCCTTCGGGTGATCAAACTTTCTGGTAAGAGGCCATTATTACTGGATTAGAAGAGTTTTTGCAGAGACTTTTTTTATATGTACTTTGCTGTTTCACCAATATTTTTCATCTTTACTATTATTTATTATTCCTAATTTGATAAGTATAAGTGCTACACTAAGTGTTTGTTATTTGTGTATTTTTGTCTATATATTGTGTTAGCTGCTAATCCTATCTGCAAATTCCCAAGCGCTTAGTGCTATTTTATAATTCTAGTGCTAGCCCTCCTGTTTAATTATAAACTGGTATCCTGTAAAAGCTTTTAATTTAATATATCATAGTGTGTCACTATTTCACAGGTGTGAGCAATTTTAAAGTTAGGCATCTATTTACTCGGCATAACATCATATTTTATATTTTACCAAAAAGTAGGTATTATATGGTGTTTGTGTGCACTAAAAATCATTAAAGTGTAATTTTTACTTTAAAATTTTGTGTTTATAAAATGGCTGTGCAAATATCATACATAATTTCAAAATTTTCAAACAATTTGAACAATGACCATTGTATTTAAAAAAAATATTAATAAAATATTTAAAAAAGTCATTTTCTACAAAAGAAATGTCAGAATTGGCCAGGTGGTTAATCCCAGTTGGTGCAAATGTTGAGAAAACCTTTGATGAATTGTTGACATTAAAGTATTCTGATCACACTGGAGTTGATGTTTCCTTTTTAATTGAACCTGGTAAAATATCCTATAAATGCTTCTAATATATTTTTACTTTGGTGTGACTACACTTTAGAGATAATGCTAAACAAACAGATGACAGTATCTTTTTAGATATAATATGTGCTCACTCTTCTAAGTTTGTCCATAATTATGTGGGGTAACTTTTTATTTACCTCACAAGATGCAAAATAACAGGTCTATGTCCCCAGTGCACATGCTAAGGCTAGCAATGCCCTCTCCATATTGTTCATAAATCCTAACCTACATCTGGCAACATTTAAAGTGATTGTAAAGACTGAAGGTTTTTTACCTTCATGCATTCTATGCATGAAGGTAAAAAACCTTCAGTGTGCAGCACTGCCCCCAGCTCTCTCAATACTTACCTGAGCCTCATCGCAATCCAGCAATGTGAATGTCAGCCTCTGCTGCTCCGGGTCTCTGCCTTCTCATTGGCTGAGACAACAAGAGGGAGCCATTGGCACATGTGAATGGACACATGGAGCAGCAGGTGCCCCATAGCAAGCTGCTTGCTCTGGAGGCACCCTAAAAACAGGTGGAGCAAGGAGAGCCTATGAGGGACCCGTGCAAAACCATTGCTCTGAGCAAAACTACTGCACACAGTAGGTAAGTATAGACATGCTTATTTTACAAAAAAAAATATACCTTTAGAATCACTTTAAGTAAGAGGTTTGGTAATGGGTGGGTCTTCAGATCAAAGTTTAAAAATTAGCAACAAGGGTCCTATTTTTAACCCCTTTTCCTACTTATTTTTCTGCCAACCATTTTTCACTAATCGTGATAGTGATAAACTGACAAATAAATCTAGTCTAAATTATGCTCTTTTTAGGAATGTCTATTTACCTTTTATTATATTGTCTAGAAGCAAAGAAAAAGAGAATAAGACCATTCCCAGTCCCTTTTGTTGCACATTGTTAGAAAAAAATATCACGTAATACCTGTTGTCTATCTACATTCATTCTGCAAAACAACCAGTAAGTATGATTTATCATCTGCAGAAACATTGTAATTTAGTTTTATCTCTTGATGCAAACTTTATCATGATGTCATCAAATAAATGGCAGTTTGATCATGAGGTAATAATTTAAAAGGCAAAACATTTATGTACAGTTGCAAGAAAAAGTATGTGAACCCCTTGGGATTACGTGGAGTTTGCATGAATTGTGCATAAAATGTGCTCTGAACGTCATCTAAATCACAACAATAGAAGAACACAGTCTGCTGAACATAATACTACACAAACATTAGATGTTGCCATGGTTTACCATTGCCATTTTGCAATGCACCTACAATGTGAATTTCAGACCCCTCCATGATTTCTAAGTGGGAGAACTTGCAAAATCACAGGGTGTTCAAATACTTCTGTTCCTCACTGTAAATGAGAAAAACAGGCCTTTAAAAAGTACAAAGTAGAAAGGACACACTTGAAATTCCAGATGCAACAAGAAATGCAAGGGAGCAATCAGGTTGGATAAAATAGAATATGAGAAACACATTGCTATAGCAAGTAAAACAAATCCCATTTTTTTCAAATATATTAATAATAAAAAGATTATTAAAGAATGGATAGACCCCATAACAAATGAACATGTCAAGCCTCTACCATTATCCCAAAAAGGGGGCAAAATGCATCTGAGGAGCTCTCTACAAGTACAATATTTATACAACAGGAAGTCGGTGTCTGTGTATAGACAGCCACCGTTTTGTTGAACAGGGCAAGCTGGTCACAAATGGCAAGGAAAAGCATATGTGAAAATAATTTTTTTTCCTCTTCAATTTTTAAAGGTGAAAAAGATGGGTTTGATAGTCCTAACAGTAATATTAAAGCAAATCTCCAGCTTTTAGTGAAGTTTAAACAATTTGTTTGGACCAAGCTGGTCCAAACTAACAATTTACTTCACTAAGAGATGCAACAGCTGTCGGAGCTGTCTGAACTACATACAGTGCTGTGTCTCAGAAGTTCCCTTCCCACTCCTTAAAAAAAAACCCAGTTGGGCTGAGTGGTGTTCAACCTTTTCACAGGGAACTTTGTATATCTATAAATAAATACAGAGTTTGTGATGTCAAATGGCAGCCTTTCCAACTCAGCCAATCAGAATAAGCTTTGTATTCATTCATCGAATACAAAGCTTCTTGAGAAAAGATGAGCACTGCTCAGACCAAATCAATTTTGTTCCAGGAGTGTGAAAGGAAGTTCTCATCTCACCACCAGAACACAACACTTTATACTGTATGTAGCGGAGGCTACATACAGTTCATAGAGTATGCACAGCATCTTTTAGTGAAGTATATAGTATGTTTAGACCAGCTTGGTCCAAATTAACTATTAAGTAAACCTCCTCCCACTCAGCCTATAGTCAAATGATGGCCGAGTTGGAGTGCTGCCATTCTGGGTGGGACACAGCAAATGACAAATCAGTGTACTGGCTACTGTCAGTACCATGTGATCTCTGTGACTAATCACAGCAGATCATATGACAATTGTACACAATGAATGGCTTCCATTTATAGACATTCATTGTGTACTATTGTGTTGATCTCTATGATTGATCACAGTGATCACATGGTACAGACAGAGCCAATCACAGCTCATCTGTACCATGTGATTAGCTGTGGCTAATCACAATAGTACACACTGAATGAATGGATTTAAAAAAAACAATTGTTGCTTATAACTGTGATTATCACTGTTATAAGCAATCATAGTGTGTAAAAAAAATACCTTGATCACCTCCCCTAGTAGTAGTACAGTGTTAACTGCTCCGGTCACAGCATGTAAAAAAATTTCACCAGTGTCCATGATCACCACCACACCACTTATATGATGACGCTGTACTGCACTGGCGACAGTATGTAATTGTGAAAAAAAAATTTAATTTCTTCATTTTTCAAACTATTTTGACAAAAAGTTACAACTTCAAAAATCTTGCTATGTCTCTTACCTTGGACTGTCTACTTTCCAAAAAGAGGTGATTTTGGGGTATGTATATTGTCCTGGAATTTGTGGGCCTCAAGAAATTAGATGTTGACTGTTAGTACATCAAGATTAACCAAATATATATATATATATATATATATATATATATATATATATATATATATATATATATAAATATACACCTGTTAATCCGTAATGGAACTTAACTCAGTTATAGCCGAGCTGCTATTACTGATTTTTAAAGATACCTTACTGACTGCAGTGGTACCAACTGCATAGTTTAGATCAAATGTGGTATTGATTTACAAAAATGTATTGAGCTGTATACCAGGAAACTACAAACCAGTCAGCCTAACATCATCAAGGTATGCAAGGTATTTGAGGGTATGGTAAGGGACTCTATACAGACATTTGTCTGTGATTAAGGTATCATAAGTGACAGCCAGCATGGATATATGAAAGACCATTCTTTTCAGACAACAAGCTGTTATTCTTCTACAAGAAAAAAAGTGAAAAATTGGATGGTGAAAGTCCAGTGAAGGTAATTTATCTAGATTTTGCCAATACATTTGAAGCTGTACCTTATAAACGTTTAACCTATAAAATAAGGTCTGTTGGATTTGGTGAAATTATATGTACCTGGATGGAAAACTGGTTACATGAATAGGTCCAGAGAGTAGTGAAAAATGACTCGTTCTCTGAATGGCCTCAAAATTGTGAGTGGTATGCCCCAGAGTTCTGTCTTGGGGTCAATGCAGTTCAATTTGTTTATCAATGATACAGAGGTTGGAATCAAGAGCTCGATTTAAGTGTTTGCTTATGTAACAAATTATGCAAGGAAATAACCTCATCACAGGATGTAGCATCATTGCAGGAAGATCTTTACCTGGCAGATGAGAATCAGTATTGAGAAATATAAAATTATGCACTTGGGTGCCAAAAATACACAAGCAAAGTACACATTAGTAGAGGCTCCCCTGCAAAGAATCAGTAATGGAAAAAAGATCTGGGGGTGCTTGTAGATCACAGACTTAGCAATAACATGCAATGTAAAGCTGAAGATAAAAAGCTAGGAAAATGCTGTCATGCATTATAAAGGGAATTTATTCCAGAGATAAGTCAATAATTCTACCCCTTTACAAGACCCTTGTTTGGCCTCATTTTGAATATGCAGTTCAGTTCAGTCACCAATCCTCAGGGACAAAGTTGTTAAATTAGAAAAAGGGCAACAAAATAATAAGGTGGATGGAGAACCGATTACATAGATTGCATTTATTCACTCCGGAGACGAGGCACTGAAGTGGAGCTATGACACTGTACAAAAATATTGGAGGTGTCTCTGAGAACTGTGATAAATTGTTTACTCTCTAAGGTACATAAGGTTAGAAGAAAGGTGATTTAACCTTAGATTGAGGAAGGAGTTCTTAACTGTCAGAGCAGTAAACATGTGGAACTCCCTCCCCCAAAAAGTGGTACTAGCTGAGAGTGTTAAGAACCTCAAAAAACTTTTAGATGTTTTCCTCAGGAAGCAGAATTAAAGGGCTATGGGAATTTTCAGAAAATAAAAATCACACACATACAACCTTACAATCTATGTAATTACTGTGGAAGTGTGTTGCCCTGTCAGGGTCTAGAAAGAGGTTATGACCCAGGATTCTCAGCCAGACAGGATGAGGGGGTCCAGGAATCTTGCGTCATGCAGAGGAACCTGGCTTTTCAGTTGCCTCAGTGTTTTGTAAAGTTAGTTTTGGGAACTGGAGCCCAGAGGTTTCTAAGTGATCTGGGAGGGATGACGTCTCCAATCCTGAGTCCATGTTTTGAAAACCACCAGGACACTGATGGTGGAGGTACATGCTGGGCTTTAAGTAGTAACCTGACTATGGTTCTGGGCTCCCCCCCAGCAGACAGAGGAGGTCAATGCCAGGAGTCAGGAGGGTGCCATGTGAGAGCCAAAGCATTAAAGGGCTGCAAATTATGTGCACAGGGTTGCGCATGAAGACTGTCTGTGGGAGGCAGACAAAGGGTCTAATGGGTAAGGCCAGAGCAAGAGTGCTGAATGTATAAGCCTGGAGGCTGAATGTGTATTTGTTTGGACAGAAATGCTAAAAACCCCATGTGAGGGAAAGTAATTGATTTACTTTTCTGGGGGTTTGTTGAACTTTGTTTTCATAAAATTGGGCAAGAAAAGCCCCCGAAAAGAAGAAAAGTGAATGTTGGTGTCCTTTAAAGCTCTACTCATTGATGCTAGTTCTCACACTATGTAACTCACACACACACTTAGGTAAACTGGATGGATTGGTGTCTTTTTCAGCCTTACAAATGTTGTAGCTATGTAACTGGATTGGTTTAGGCATCTGGTCTTATCTATAAACCCAACACCCCATTGCCAATCAGGGTGATTGTCCAGCTACTTAAGTCTACCCTATTCCTTGCTTCCTTGGCAGATTATTGTGTACCACACATAATCCTGTCTGCTGTTTTATGGCTCATAAGGGGCCCAATTTATGTTTTTGAATACAGTCCCACTACATTCAGAAAATGCCCCTGTACTGACATTACCAGAAACATGTCAGCAAAGGCACAATCAGTACCAAAAATACTAGAAATGGAAACAAACATGACCCAGAATGCATTAAGTAATCCTAACAAAAATATGGCTATTTTAAATTGAACATTCTCTAGATTTACAAAAAGTAAAACACAGAATTTGAAAGTAAGAGTTTGCTCAGCTGCCACAAGTCTAAGTGATACTGACATTCACAGTTGCTGTCTGCTGCCATGCTGCCAAAGACACAATATAAAGTATATTTAGTCCTTGACAACACAGGGGTGAACAGTACTCTTGACACAAAAGTGTCAACTGCGTATGTCTTCACTAGTGTGAAGGCAGATAGATCTACCACCTTTCAATGACTGTGCTGGTGTTGACATTAATCAACAGCACAAGAGCAGCAGTCAGTCTCTTTAGCTTCCTGAAACTGACCAACATCAGATTTCCTTTTCTAGAACCTGAAGACACACAAACTTTATACCTCTTTGCTAGTAGCATATCAGAGCCATGGCTGTGATATGTACCGTACAAAAGCTTGAAGTGTGCAGCAGTCTTTAAATTCTGATGTTCACTGCAATGTGGAGGGATTCCGTCTATTTGAGGTGCAGCATGCTATGCTGTACACAATGGCCTGAAATGTGTAATCTTCCACAAATATAGTACAGTGGTCTGCTATGTGTTACATATAGTAGAATGCAGTGATCTGGAACATGTAACATAGATTACAGCATGTATAAATAAGTGGTTTGAGTTATGTATCCTGATAATCCCAGTAGCTTGTACAAAGTTTGCTAGAAAATGTATATAGCAATGTGTAGGGGGTTCATCCCGAATTTCTAGTGTTGACATGTGTTCACCCTCTTAGTACCTGATTGATTATATGCAGTTGTGTTCAAAATAATAGCAGTCAGACATCACTAACCTGATCAATCACTGTTTTTGGTAGAAATGATATTTCTACATGGCAAATAATTTACTAGCAGGTGTAGTAGAGTAATAGAAATCCAACAGACCCAACAGTCATGACATGCATGCTGCTGATTCTGTGTACTTGAATCACTAATTGAAAGGGGCATGTTCAAAATAATAGCAGTGTGGAGTTCTATTAGTGAGATCATTCATTCTTTGAAAAAAAGGTGGCAATTATTGCCCTTATTTAAGGAAGGAAGGCAGCAAATGTTGTACATGCTGGTTACAGTGCATTTCTCTCTGAAATTCTGAGGACAAAGGGTCGTTTTAGAGATTGTTCAGAAGAATAGCTGTCAGGAATGGACTCGCCACTGGTGGTGGGACTCACCTGCCTTGTGGGCTGCAGTACCAGTGCTGGCCAGCGGGTGCTCTCAGCAGCCAGAATCTCACTCCTGCAATCAAGCCATCACCTGAGGCTGATTGCAGGAGGTGTATTTAAGCAATAGCCAGACCTGCAGTCAGGGCCTTGGTGTTGTTTTCCATGAGCCCCTGTACCTGGTATCCAGTGTTCCTGCATATCTGCCTATCTGATTTGTTGCTGACCCTGCTTTGATCCTGACCTCTGCTGATTTCTCCTGCCCTGATCCCTGGCCTGTCTGACTTCTCTTGGATACCCTCATTGGATCTGATCTCCTGTTACTGACCCAGCGAGTAACCCGACTATTCTGTGCCTGCTGCCTTGTACCGCGCTGCCCCCACTGTTACCGACCCGGCCTGTCTGACTACACTTCTGCTCAGCCATCCATCCATCCGTCCTGCACGGACCCATCCGCTTTTTCACGTCAGGCTCTCCTCCAGAATATACCTCTGGTGGATCCCTCTACCACGGGTGGGTGTACTCAGGGGCCGCGACCTGGTCTCTGTCTGCTCCAAGTCCATCCCCACCATCAGGGGCCCTGGTGAACAAGCAGACTGGGACTTAGACTCCGCACACTGGGGAATCGTATTCTGTGGGTTGCTAGAGGTACAGCCAGATGGTGCATTACAAACCCATACGGCCTGCCTGACCATTCCACCTCTCCAGCCCTGACCACGCCTGTGTTCCCACACATTTCTGGTCATACCCGGATCCCTGACAACAGCGTACCTTGATTAAAAAGTTGATTGGAGAGGGGAAAACATATAAAGAAGTGCAGAAAATGATAGGCTGCTCAGCTAAAATGATCGCAAATGCTTTAAAATGGCAACCAAAACCTGACAGATGTGGAAGAAAGCGAAAAACTACCATTCGAATGGATAGAAGAATAGCCAAAATGGCAAGGACTCAGCCAACAATCATCTCCAGGAAGATCAAAGAAGGTCTAAAGTTACCTGTGAGTACTGTTACAATTAGAAGACGCCTATGTGAAACCAAGCTATCTCCAAGAAGAACCCGCAAAGTCCCACTGTTGAAAAAAAGACATGTGCTGAAGAGGTTGCAATATGCCAAAGAGCACATTGACTGGCCTAAAGAGAAATGGTGCAACATTTTGTGGACTGATGAAAGTAAGATTGTTCTTTTTAGGTCTAGTGGCCGGAAACAGTTTGTCAGACGACCCCCAAACACGGAATTCAAGCCACAGTACTCTGTGAAGACAGTGAAGCATGGTTGTGCAAGCATCATGATATGGGGATGTTTCTCATACTACGGTGTTGGGCCTATTTATCGCATACCAGGGATCATGGATCAGTTTGAATACATCAGAATACTTGAAGAGGTCATGCTGCCTTATGCTGAAAAGGAAATGCCCTTGAAATGGGTGTTCCAACAAGACAACGACCCCAAACACACCAGTAAACGTGCAACATCTTGATTCCAGACCAACAAGATTGACATTATGGAGTGGCCAGCCCAATCCCTGGATCTTAATCCAATAGAAAACTTGTGGGGTGATATCAAAAATGCAGTTTCTGAGGCAAAACCAAGAAATAGAGAAGAACTGTGGAATGTAGTCCAATCATCCTGGGCTGGAATACCTGTTCACAGGTGCCAGAAGTTGGTTGACTCCATGCAACACAGATGTACAGCAGTTCACAGAAACAGTGCTTATACAACTAAATATTAATTAAGTGATTCAAAGGAAAGCAAAATCTTCAAACATTTTTCAGTTTATATAGTGAATGTTTGAGTTTGTAAAGAAGAATACAAACACTGCTATTTTTTTGAACAGTCTAATATTCACTTTTCTTCAATTTTTTTAGAGGAACAACACAAATTTGATATATTTTTCTTCATGTTTTGATTTGGAATAGAATGTGTCGTGTTCCCAATGCATTTGTGTGTATGGAAATAAAAGCTATTAGAAGGATTTTGAGCTTTATTCACTTTTTTCAACACACTGCTATTATTTTGAACACAACTGTACATGTACAAGCTATTGTGATTTGAACACAGGCATATATTTTTACTGTTGCATTGCAGGATAGTGGCCAGACCTGAACCTAGTAGCTCTCCCTAAATCTGTGTGTTTTGCCTTATGTTGGCATTGTGAGCACAGTAGCATTTGCATTTGGAGAACAGAGTAGGACTGACTATAGAATGATTACATAGATGCAGTTGGCCAGTTTAAACATATATTGCAATATGTTTGAACTAAAAATCCAAGTTTTTTTATTGCAAACTTTGCTAGAAAGGGTATAAAACAGTGTGCAGAGGGTTCATCCAGAATTAATCTGTGAGACACATGTAAGAGGTTATTATCTGATGACCCCTTAGTGGATAAATTGATTTCTGATAGATCCCAGGTTATACATCAGGGGGCATGTTCTCTGGGGGGATTTACTGATGCACAGAGATATTACTTGGAAACCTCCTATTCGCCCCAGGAATGCTGGCATATTCAAATGTGGCAGGCATGATTCTTGCCCCCATTTTATTCAGGGGGTTAAGTTGATCTTGCCGACGGGAAGGACTCTCAGATGCAACCAGAGGGTCACATGTGATAGCACTGGTGTGATATATATTATGACATGCCTCTGTAGGTCCTTCTACGCTGGCCAGACCTACCGTTCAGTTCAAAGTCATTTTCAGGAATATATCTATGAGATATTCATTTATCATTTAAAGGTCTCCATTGCTGGACTTATGTGTCTAGAGCATAATAGAGATATGTTCTGCCTGAAATGTTGGGTGATAGAGGTGGTGCCCCAAAATTCCTGAGGGGGTAATTTTGATCAGGTCCTCCAGCATGAGGCATAGGATTTGCCCCATTTTTACATGTATAGAAATGCTGCATCCCTTGGAGGCTGTGTGTCCTTTTCCTTGAATACATTATTCAAGTGATATATATTAAATGGATTTTGAATGGTGGTGTAACATTGATATATTGGACAAAAATCATTAATGCAGTTTTCAGTAACAGATGTCCTTGAACTTTTTAACATGTTTAATATGTTTTGTTTTATTTCCGGACACTATGAATAGATTGGATGACAGCCCTGGCAGCAGATTCTTATTGTTTAATTTTATTCTATGTTGATACCAATATAGCCCACTTTGGACAAGTTCTCTTGATGCCTTATATATACCTTATTTGGCCCCAGTTGTTAAGTTGGGGCCTGTGGGACACCATTGATGGCTGTGCCATCTTTTGGAGGCCGCTATATTTTGCCGATTTTATATCCTTTTTTCTGCCTCATTTGCAGAGGGAGGTATAAAGGATACATCTTTTTCTTTGCCAACACACCGTTTTCTCCTCTGGACCACAGTAACCAACCCAGTAGATGATGGATGTTACATTTATTCCAACCTTTTGCTACAAATATCGTTTGAGTTTACCTATCTGAGATATCTGTGTAAAGGACGTATGAGGCGATGAAGATAAAATACCATCAGTGAGTCACTCATTCACCCACTCCTCCTCTGGACCACAGTTACCACCTCTATGCAAATTGGATGGCTGGAACTACATCCATATTCTTTATACTTCCGTTGCATGTTCTGGAATATCTATTATTCTTCTGGGTCCTTTGTATTACTGGAAAATTGCTTTTTAAAGGAAAATTATACCCCTCAATAGATCATGAAAGGATCTTCAGTTTGTACTCATCTATTTTTACATGTTTTGACCCTTAGGGTCTATCAGCCTTGGACTGTGCACACTGATTATTAGGAGATAAAGCCAACTCATTATAATGTCAGGTAATTGATATTAAAATCTGTGTTTAAGTGCCACATCCATAATATTGTAAATATATACCAAAAAAAGACCTGAAAATGGAGACTTTTGAGGCACAACATAATCATAAAAACATAATTTATTTTGCAAATATATTATATTGGACTGCAAGTGTACCTCATCCCTATTATGCAATATAAAAAGAAACAAAACCTAATGGGACTTTACTGGTACATTAAGTGGACATTAAACATATCTATTGAAATGCATCTTCCAAACACATTATATAAATACAATACTTGGCTAATGAGCCCAAGAAATCACAGCATCATGTACTATGGCATCAATGTCCTTCAGAAGTCGACGCGTTTCGCTTGTTAGCTTCTTCAGGACCCCAAAACTGTAGGCAAGCAAATCAAATGCCTAAGCTGGAAGATGTGTGTGTATATATATATATATATATATATATATATATACCATTAATCATACAAATGCAGTGTCACAAAAACATCATAAACCTTACAAAGACCATTCTCCACAGACTCAAATGAGAACATAAATGGTGATGCGATGCAACAGCACCCACATAGAGGGTCAAAACATGGGCTTGGGTGAGCATCCACATCCAGAGCCCTGCAGAGAGAACAACAAAAACAGTCCCACTACAGAAGGAAAAGGGCAGGTGAAAGAGGGAAAAGGAAAAGAGGGGGGGATAATACCTCCCATGCATAACTAACAGTAGATCACTCACTGACTAGAGACAAGCAGCGGATGTATTTGTTGCGAGTATTATCCATATGCAAGATATTCCATGGATGCGTTCCAAAAGGCAATCTAAATATAACAATATGTATGAAAGTCAGTATGGAACTATCCACATTCTAAGGAATCATAACCATCTCTGGCAAACCATTCCCAAACACCTACCTGGTAATCCCATCCAAAGGGAAGGTGCAAGAAGAATGCAAGGCCAGATAAATATTGTATAATGCAAATACGCTCTTTCAATAATCAAATATCTCATATGTGTCAGTACATGAAATCTTCTAAGTGTGGCTCCTGTGATCACACAAACCAAACCCCCTCCTTTCCTTGTCCCTCTTTCCCCTGCCTTTTTCCTTCTGTAGGGTTCCATTTGATTGGGCACGAAGGAGAGGGACTCTGGATGTGGACATTCACCCAAGACCATGTTTTGACCCTCTATGTGGGTGCCGTTGCCTCACATCACTTTTTATGTTGGCATGTGAGTCTGCGGAGAATGGTTTTTGTAAGATTTATGATGTTTCTGTGACACTGTATTTATATGATTAATGGTTTATATATAGATAGATAGATAGATAGATAGATAGATAGACACACACACATCTTTCAGCTTAGGCAGTTGATTTCCTCACCTACAGTTTTGGGGTCCTGAAGAAGCTAACAAGTGAAATGCGTCAACCTCTGGAGGCCATTGATGCTATAGTACTTGATGTTGTGATTTCTTGGGCTCATTAGCCAAGTATTGTTTTTAAATAACGTGTTTGGAAGATGCATTTCAATAAATATGAGTACAACATGTGGTTGTCCGCTTAATGTACCAGTAAAGTCCCATTAAGTTTTTTTTCTTTTTTAATATGATTTATTTTGTATCAAAATTCAATATGTAAAACAACATTCTATATCACAACAACAGTACTAAAGTGTGTAGAAAATAAAAAGTTTACAATATCAAGGAGCAGCAAATATCTTTCCATGTGATCCAAATTCTTTGTAAACTTTAGGTTAATTTTTATCTCTTAGGGATAAACTGGTTCACAGTTCTATTTTTGCCTTTTCAGGTTGGAAAGGGGCCCCTTGGGGTACTTTCAAATGTGGCAACTACCCAGAGTGCCCATTTATCAAGGAATGCACAGGATGTATACTATCGGATGGTATATGGTTCCAACCACAGTTTCACGTGAATTGCGCCACAGTGGGAGTTGTCTATTTGATGACCTGCGCAGGTGGTGCTTTCTACGTGGGCAATACAAAATGGCCCTTTCATAAACGTATACACGATCACGTTTACTATAAACCCAAGATTAATACCCAAATTGCTCGACATATAGGCCTAACACACAATTATGATGTTACAGTTATACAGTTTATGGCTCTGGATAGGATCTTGGAAGACCCTGGGGGGGGAGATTTTGATAAGAGAGTACTTCAACAGGAGACCAGGTGGATACATGGTCTTAAGGCCACATCACTGCCTGGCCTCAATGATGTAATCAGTTTTGCATCCTTTTTGTAACTGTTATCTGGGTACTAGTTATTTGAGGCATATTTTTTAATATACTTGCTGATGATCATACCCTATATGTATGTGCTCTCATGCAGAGCTATGCATTATGCTTCTGTCAACTTCATTTATATCCATGTTTCTTGTCTGATGGCTTATGGTGGCTGGTAAATTTTATTTAGGGCACTATATTGGTTAATGTATTTTGAGGTGCCTCGGTGTGGGGTAGGGGTGCTTTGGGGGATACTGGGGGAGTGCCCCCTTAGCGAATAGTAGGGCACTGCACTCTTTTGCGGTGCTGTGAGCATGCGGTTCAATGCTTCACCTCCAGCGCCCAGGGGTTACTCTAGGAACTTCCTTGTCCTTTGATGGCAGCTGGGCTTTTAGGGCGAGCCCTGTGCCCGCACACCTATGTCAGCCCTTCATGCCGGCCTCCATTTTTCTGGTGGGGTCCACGCCATCTGAGCATGAGCGATGCCCATGCGTAGTCTGCACCTGTTGGGTCGGTGGCCATTTTGGGACTTGGCAGACTGCATACAGACTGCATACAGTAGTCTTGATTGTCCACCTGTGACCCATCAAGAGGTCTTCATAAGGGGGGGTGGAGGCTGGTATTTGGCTGTGCTGCTGCTTCCTTGTTGTGTGGAAAACACATGGTGTATTTTGCTCTGCCATATTGTGTGGTTGTGCTTGCATTTTGGCTGTGATGCCAGCAACCTGGGCATGCTACAGTAATTTAATTATTTGTTTTATGCTGGGCAAATCGTGTGGGTTTAGATGGGGACTTTTATCTTGTATTGTTATTGTTATTACTACTATATAGGAGACTCTCAGTTCCCCCTGTGAGTCCACTGTGGAGACCCACTACATTGTTCAGCGGTGCTTGTAAAGTCTCTTTGGAGTTTCTCCGGTATTGAGACTAGTGTTCCTGGCAGATGAAGGTAATTTCCATGGTGTAGCCTGCTTTAGGCAAAAATGGTTTTCATGTTAAGGATGGAGCTAATTAATACTAAAGTTTTCTACCATGTGTTATTACCACACAGGAAGCTTTCAGCTTTGCTTATAAGCCAGCCATGGGCATATTATATATTCTGAGAAGCTTACTTTAGGCATTTTGCCATGAAGTGCATACAGGTGTATAGGTGGATGTTGGATATATTTTATTTTGGTCAGCCCCCCATACTCCATTAATATAATGGTTGGTATTAAATTACATATTTACCATTTAGGAGGAAATTGTTTTGCGGTATGAAGAGTATACAAATAGAGGCCGGTATAGAGTAGAGGGTCTCTATACCATTCACTTAGCATATCTGAAGCCACCTCTATTTGGAGGTATTTTTTAATTCATAAGTCTTGATTTATGTATATATTTATGGGTACATTATGTGGCTTGCATCCATTCCTTCCCCCTTTGGGTTTCCAGGGGGTATTGCTTCTTTCCTCCTTTTTTTTCTCTCTCCCCCTTCCCTGTGCACTTACAATATGATGCTCTATTATGCCAGAATGGAAAAATATATATTTTTTTTATTTCTTGATTGCTTGTATTTGTTCTTACATCAGTAGTCAAATGTCTATATGGTGATGGCTCCTGAAGAAGTGGATTAAGTCCATGAAACGCATTGAGCCCAAGCCAATAAGAATGAACCTAAAGTTTACAAAGAATTTGGATCACATGTGTAGCTGGCCAGCTAAGACCAGTCCCAGGTTGTTAATATGGTTCACATATATGTGTATACCAAACCTGCCAATAACCTCAGTACAGTGTATATGGGCATATGTTAAAGCCAAAAGCAGAATCATTGCTGTGATTTATGTCTTTGTTATATGACATTTATATATTCATTGTGTTAGCAGAAGCAGAAAAGGAAAATATGCCTTTAAGAGTTAGTTAAAGGTAAGCCAATCACAGACAGCCTCATACTGTACAGAGCCTTAACCAATCACAGCCAGTTTCACATTTATGCCTGTGTAAAACTCCCTGCTAGGATTTTCTAGAGACACATGCTCACCAGACAGAGGAGGAAACAGACAAAGTTCCAATCAGAGAAGCTCCATGGAAGTAGAGAAGGCCAAATAGGTATTTAATGCACTTGTGTGTTCCTCTATTGTTTAACAGTGCAGGTAGATCTGTGTCTAAAAACTGTTGTATGTGTTTACTTGTAGTTCCACCGAACTTACAAATCAAGTCACTGTAGAGTAATCATAATCAAACGAATTTACCGAATCTAACGAATTTATCAATCTATCGAATCAACCCAATGTAATACGAAATAAACCATTGTAATATGAAAGAAATAAGCTATTGTAAGCAGTTATATGAAGAAGATTGAAGTTATTAAAGAAGTTAACTAAAGTATTCGGTGTGCTCTTTAAACCTACTGCATCCATAGAGCGGCATTGGAGGAATTACAGAGTAAAGTCAGTCTAATCAAACAAAGAAACAGCAATTGCATAATTTTTCTAATGCCACAGCGCACTAGGCACCAAAGGGTGCTGCGCCTGCCACAGTGGAACTATTACCCCCATAGGTCAAGCAACAGCGCTCCTCAACTTGCACAGTAAAGAGTACACTAGAGAAATAGAGCGCCAGCATATACCGCCACGCGGAGACACCTCAGCGGAACAACAGTACAGACCATAGCACGTGCGCATTAGTCAGACTGCAGACGACTCAAAGTGGCATACCGGCAAGGGCAAGACAGTCAGAGAAAGAGCGCCAAACCTCCTGCACCCCTAGAGAGAGAAAGAGATGCATGGGGGGAGGGCCAGAGTCCAGAGCTAGAGTGCCCGCACCGCTATCCATCAAGAGACCACGTGTTGCATTCAGAGAGTTCACGCAGAGCATCGCAAGTCACCGCAGAGCATCGCAAGTCACCGCAGAGCATCGCAAAGTCACCACAGAGCATCGCAAGTCACCACATCAAGAAAAGTCTCCTTTAAGACTGACATTTGTTTCTGCAACCTTCAGATCACGGTATCCTGCTTTCCAATTAAGGTCAGAGCTTTCGCTTTCCTTTATTACCCACTTATGCACATAGGTTTCTGCAAGAGACATTTTTGTGCTCCAGAGAATACAGACTTTTAAAAAAAAAAAAGAGACAGTTATAGTATATGATTCTGATGTATTTAAAGTGAAAGTCATTTATTGCCTATGTTTTGGTGCTATTACATGTGAAGCGAAAGTCATTTATTCTTGCATTTGGTAGTATTGCATTTAAAGTGACAGGTCCTTATTCATATTAATTGTTATAGCATTCAGAAATGGCTGAGCCTAGCATTGCCACCCCACTGTTAGCAGATGCAATGATAGATATGGTAGAAGGTGAAGAGCAAGAGAACCTGTCTGAATCTGAAAGGTGCAATGAAACGGTAGTCTCGCCCCAAACAAATATAGCTGAAACAGGTGAACTAAGACGTTCATCACGGGACAGAAAACCGACCCAAAAGGTGCTAGAAAATTTGGAGCAAGAGGCAGCACTGAAAGAAAAAAAGTTCACCCGAATGTATGAGAGGTGGAAAGTATACACCATAGACATTCGCAGAAAGCTAAAACAAGAAAGCATAAAGGAGAATTTGAGTGAAATGATAGAGACAGTAGAAGATTCTGAGTCAGAGCTTATGACAGCATATGTCAACTTACGTTCGTCCTTGACACCCTCCCAGGATATTGTAAGGAACATGGATACATGTACCGCAGTCACTAGGGATTTAGTGAAGCTTATGAGAGAACTATCATCTGCAGCAAATTATAATGAAGTCAAGGCACGAAAGGGAATGAATGAGCTCTTCATGAAAGACTATGCTAGGTCCTTAGGAGGAACCACAATCTCAAGTCTGACTTCCATCACTAGCAGAAGTGCCAGCCACATAACAGAGTTCTCAAGTACGTCAGCCAAAAGAAAGGAATTAGCTGAACAACTCGCTGCCAAAAGAGCAGAAGTTGAGATGGAATCTGCCATTGAGGCTCAGCGTCATAAAATGGAAGCTCAGCGCCATAAAATGGAAGCTGAAATGAACAGTCTGGAAAGGCAGAAGGAAATTAAGATTATAGAAGCCAGACTCAGAGTGCACGAAGAGGATACGAATCAGGGTAGTCATAGATCCAAATCAGTACTAAGTGGAGAAGCTGACTCCTACGTTCTTTCATACGCCCAGGAAAATGGAAGGAAATCTCCAGCATCTAGTGAAGAAATAAGTCATAGTCCTTCTATCCCTGCACAGAGAGAAAAGAAGAGAGACTCACCTGATTCAGGACAAAGTGGAAAAAGAGAACCAGATAATTCAACTCCCATATGTCATGGCAGTGGTCACGAAGATGTTACAACTGTTGACCCGGCGAAACCTCAGAGAATATTTCTCACTAGACTTCCTGTTCCAGAACCTACTGTATTCTCCGGAGACGTACTGAAGTTTATAGAGTGGAAGGCAAGTTTTGAAATGATCATTGAACATCATTGCTCCCGTCCAGTGGACAAGTTATTCTACCTCTAGCGGTATACTGGCGGAGAAGCAAAAAAGGTTCTTGAAGGTAACTTCTATAGGAAAGATGAAGAAGCCTACAAGCAAGCTTGGGAAAAATTAAATGCAAGATATGGTCATCCCTTCTTAGTGCAAAGAGCTTTCAGAGAGAAGTTGATAAACTGGCCCAAAATAGGTCCTAAAGAATACTTCAAGCTCCAAGAGTATGGCGACTTCCTGCAAGCATGCAGCAATGCTATCCCACATGTTCAAGGACTAGAAGTATTGAACGACTATCTAGAAAACCACAGGATGCTAGCCAAGCTACCAGAACAAGTGGCTTCTGGATGGAATCGCTATGTGACTAAACAGTTAGATCAAGGCAAAAACTTCCCAAGTTTCAAAGAGTTCTCTGAATTTGTCAATAAGGAAGCACGAATAGCGTGTAATCCAGTAACAGCATCTTATGTCTTAAAACCCTTAGAAGAAAGGCCTACAAGAGAAATAAGACACGCAAGAGCAACTAGCTTTGCAACCAACACAGCTACTAAAGGTCCAAATGCCCATGAGAGCAAGTTCAACGTCATTACTGGGATCAGTAAAGAGTTTCTACCGACAAGTCTTCAGACTACCTTCAAGTGTATGTTCTGTGAAGAGAATCACTCCATACATAAGTGCCAACAACTGAAGGAAAGGTCTCCAGATGAAAAGAAGAAGTTTGTGTTTGATAATCAGCTGTGTTTTGGATGTTTAAGAAAAGGCCATATTACTAAAGAATGCAAGAAAAAGGCCACTTGCAGCGTTTGTAAAGGACGTCATCCTACCCCACTACATGAAGAACGTCCAAAGAAAGAGAAACCCTTAATGCCCAAGGACACTGAGGAAGAAAATAAAGCAACAGTATTCTCTTGCAGAGTGAGAGAAAGAGAAATCAATGGCACGTCAATGGTTGTACCAGTGTGTATTTCAAATCCTAAAAGGAAGAACAAGAAGGTATACGCCTATGCGCTACTGGATGCCAGAGTGACGTCACCTTCATTGATCAAGAAATCTGCAAGAAATTACAAGTGGCCACAGAACCAGTGAAACTCAAACTCACCACAATGACAGGAAGAGACATGTTGGTGAACAGTCAAAGAGTCAAAGGACTGAGAGTTAGAGGACTCCACTCAAACTGCATATTAGATCTACCTCCAGCTTATACAAAAGACGACATACCTCTGGATCGAGATCGCATACCTACCTGTGAAACAGCCAACAAATGGGAACACCTATCTGTCATATCTCATGAAATGTCCCCGCTGAAGGAATTTGGTGTTGGACTGTTGATAGGCTACGACTGTCCCGAGGCGTTGGCGCCACGAAAGATAATCGCAGGAGGAAAGGGTGAACCCTATGCAGTCCAAACTGATCTAGGATGGGGTGTTGTTGGAGGAAAATGACAGATTGCAGATTCAGGACAGGTGACAGGATTGTGTCATAGAATATCTGTCCAAGAGTTACCAACTGTAAGTCCAGCGAAAGTACTCAAAATCCTAGAATCCGACTTTGCAGACGTAAGTTCTAATAAAAAGAGTGTATCCCAAGAGGACATAAAGTTTGTACACGTTCTAGAAGATAATATTCAGCAAAATCAACACGGTTATCTTGAAATGCCCCTACCTTTTAGAGAACAACCTAACCTGCCAAATAACAGAGATCTTGCCCTGGCAAGATTGAAAAGCTTAAAGAAAAGGATGGGAAGAGATCCCAAACTGAAAGACGATTATTTGAAATTCATGAAAGAAATCCTCAAAGAAGGGCACGCAGAGAAAGTTGATGGTCAGCCTAAAAATGGAGAAGTGTGGTACATCCCACATCAAGGTGTCTATCACCCAAAGAAACCAGATAAGATCAGAGTAGTTTTTGATTGCTCAGCAAGGTACAATGATGTTGCATTGAACGATCATCTACTAAAGGGACCAGATCTTACAAACACTGTACCTGGAGTACTCTGTAGATTCAGAAAGTATCCCATAGCAGTCATGTGCGATGTTGAAAAGATGTTCCACCAATTTCATGTGAAGGAAGAAGATAGAGACTTCGTGAGGTTCCTACGGTGGGAAGACGGAGATACTAATACAGAGCCAGCGGAATACAGGATGAAAGTGCACTTGTTTGGAGCAGCATCATCCCCAGGTTGTGCTAATTATGGTATGAAGTATCTAGCCAATCAGAATGATAAGGATTGTCCATCAACAGCAAATTTTTTGAAGAAAAACTTTTATGTCGATGATGGTCTTATGAGCCTAGAATCCTCAGAATCTGCCATTCAGTTGGTGAGAGAGAGCCAAGAGTTATGCGCAAAGGCAAACCTGCGTCTTCACAAATTCATCTCAAACGACAGAGAGGTACTAGAATCCATCAGTGACTCCGAACGTGCTTCAACAATGAAGAATGTGGATCTTAACTATGATCCTCTTCCAGTTCAGAATGTACTCGGATTGGGATGGAATGTAGAAAATGACAATTTTTTCTTTGAAATATCCATGGAAGAGAAAGTTCCAACTAGACGTACCATTCTTTTCGCAGTAGCCTCAATATATGATCCATTGGGATTCTTGGCACCAGTAATCCTCAGAGCAAAAGAAATACTGCAAGAATTATGCAGACAGAAGTTGGGATGGGACAAACCCACACCTGCAGGCTTGAGGCCAAGGTGGGAGAGTTGGATAAGAGACTTGCAAAATTTGAAAGAAATTCGGATACCCAGATGTTTTGTACCTCCTGATTTCGGAAAGTACAAGAAAATAGAACTTCATCACTAATCAGATGCCAGTAGTCATGGTTATGGTCAGTGCTCCTACATCAGAGCAATAGGAGAAGGAAAGATACACTGTACCCTAGTTATGGGAAAGGCCAGAGTAGCTGTAAGGGACCGCCTGACAGCACCTCTATCAGTCCCCCGGTAGAGCCTCCCCAGCGTGCGGAGTCTAAGCACCGGAGCACTTGTTCACCAGGGCCCCTGATGGTGGGGATGGACTTGGAGCGCTCCGGTACCAGGTCGCAACTACCAGGTATCTCCAACAGGGGTAGAGGAGTCTGACAGGGGCTCCAGAGAGCTAGGAGTCTGATGTAAGGGAGCCTAGTGATCCCTGCGGGGTGGATGGATGGATGAGCTAAATCAGAGTCATGCAGGCCGGGACGGTAACTAGAGGATCGGTAAGGTACAAAACGGTAGGCAAAGGATAGTCGGGTCACACGCAGGGTCAATACCAGGAGGTCAGATCTAAACGGGAACATCCGGGAGCAGAGTCAGGCAAGCCAAGGGGTCAGGACGGGAGAAGGCAACAAGGTCAAAACAATCCAGATCAGAAGTACTCACACACAGGTAACAGGATACAAAGACCATTCGGCAACAAGTGTCTGTGCAGGGCTAGCTTAAATAGGCCGCCCTGCACCTGACAGGCGTAGCCTGGGTCCTAGTGCCTGCCTAGTACTGTCCAGACGACGGGTACGCCTGGGTCCTAGTGCCCTGCCACCTATACGTCTCGGCAGACACCTACGCATGTGTAGACCCATGCGTCGCGATGGTTCCTGACAGTAGCACCCAACAATATTCAGACAATACCAAGACTCGAACTAACGGCAGCCATCGTTTCAGCATCAGTAAGTCAGTTTCTGAGAGAAGAATTGGAACTGAAAATAGATGAAGAGCATTTTTGGACAGACTCACAAGTTGTCCTAGGTTACATAAACAATGAAGCTCGAAGATTCCACACCTTTGTCGCTAACAGAGTTCAAAAAATTCGAAAAGCAACGAATCCAGAACATTGGCACTATGTTGACACAAAGCAAAACCCGGCAGATCATGCTTTAAGAGGCCTAAATGTAACAGAATTGAAGAATTCAAACTGGTTCACCGGTCCAGAGTTCCTTTGGGAAAGGGAAATCATACCCAGTGAAGGTTATACAGAATTGTCTATGGGTGATCCAGAAGTAAAGGTAGTTCAAACATTGAGCACTGCCGTCAAGTGTCAAGATGACATACTTGAACGACTAGCCAGATGCTCAAAGTGGAATACAGTCATAAACATTGTTGCTCGAATTCAACGCTTAGCAAAAGGAATCAGAAAGAAAGAATCGTTGAATGTAGAGGAAAGAGTGAAAGCTGAAGAAACGGTTATAAGTAGAGATGAGCGAATCGAACATGACGAAGTGGAATTCGTTTCGAAGATTAGGAAAAATTTGATTCGCGCCGAATCCGAAAATTAGCAAACTTCGGATGCACGAATCGAATTTTCCCAAAAATGGCGGCGACATGTGTGGCGACGGAGCGGGGATCTCTGGGAAGGCGCGCAGACAAGGCGCGCTGACCCATAATGCATTCATTCATGACATGTGATCGCATTAGCCAATCAGCAGCCAGCCAGCCAGCACTGTGTAATGGTGGAGCAATAAATCGCGGCCATCTTAGAATTCTCCATTAGCCTCCGGTCATTCAAGAGAGACAGACCTGTCTGTATTAGGGACAGAGTTAGGGCCACAGAGACTTTAGGGCCACAGAATCGTTACTCAGGGACACAGAATCGTTACTCAGGGACACAGAATTGTTACTCAGGGACACAGAATTGTTACTCAGGGACACAGAATCGTTACTCAGGGACACAGAATCGTTACTCAGGGACAGACACAGAATTGTTACTCAGGGACACAGAATCGTTACTCAGGGACACAGAATCGTTACTCAGGGACACAGAATTGTTACTCAGGGACACAGAATCGTTACTCAGGGACACAGAATTGATACTCAGGGACACAGAATCGTTACTCAGGGACACAGAATCGTTACTCAGGGACACAGAATTGTTACTCAGGGACACAGAATCGTTACTGAGGGACACAGAATCGTTACTCAGGGACACAGAATTGTTACTCAGGGACACAGATTTGTTACTCAGGGACACAGAATTGTTACTGAGGGACACAGAATCGTTACTGAGGGACACAGAATTGTTACTCAGGGACACAGAATTGTTACTCAGGGACACAGAATTGTTACTCAGGGACACAGAATTGTTACTCAGGAACACAGAATCGTTACTCAGGGACACAGAATCGTTACTCAGGGACAGACACAGAATTGTTACTCAGGGACACAGAATCGTTACTCAGGGACACAGAATCGTTACTCAGGGACACAGAATTGTTACTCAGGGACAGACACAGAATTGTTACTCAGGGACAAAGAATCGTTACTCAGGGACAGACACAGAATTGTTACTCAGGGACACAGAATCGTTACTCAGGGACACAGAATCGTTACTCAGGGACACAGAATTGTTACTCAGGGACACAGAATCGTTACTCAGGGACACAGAATTGTTACTCAGGGACACAGAATTGTTACTCAGGGACACAGAATTGTTACTGAGGGACACAGAATCGTTACTGAGGGACACAGAATCGTTACTGAGGGACACAGAATTGTTACTCAGGGACACAGAATTGTTACTCAGGGACACAGAATTGTTACTGAGGGACACAGAATCGTTACTCAGGGACACAGAATTGTTACTCAGGGACACAGAATTGTTACTGAGGGACACAGAATTGTTACTGAGGGACACAGAATCGTTACTGAGGGACACAGAATTGTTACTCAGGGACACAGAATCGTTACTCAGGGAAACAGAATCGTTACTCAGGGACACAGAATCGTTACTCAGGGACACAGAATTGTTACTCAGGGACACAGAATTGTTACTGAGGGACACAGAATTGTTACTCAGGGACACAGAATCGTTACTCAGGGACACAGAATCGTTACTCAGGGACAGACACAGAATTGTTACTCAGGGACACAGAATCGTTATTCAGGGACACAGAATTGTTACTCAGGGACACAGAATTGTTACTGAGGGACACAGAATCGTTACTCAGGGACACAGAATCGTTACTCAGGGACACAGAATTGTTACTCAGGGACACAGAATCGTTACTTTCTGCTTCACAACCACTATTGTACGTTCAAAGAGTTAAATCCTGTTTTATGTTTGGGGTGCTTATTGAATTAAAGAGTATGTCAGACAACACGCAGAGGAGTGGCAGAGGAGGCAATGTTTCAGGAGCGAGCAGACGTGGCAGCAGAGGAAGGGGTCGAGGCAGCACTAGTCGCAGCCAGAGGCCAGTGCTCCCGGTGTCATCCAGTGGTCGTGTCTCCACCGACAACCCTGCCGTCATCGATTGGTTGACTCGGTCGTCTTCCTCTTCCCAGGTCACCTCTGACACCTACAGCCAACGGTCGGTGGGTACGTCAGACACAACCGTTAGTTGGCATGGCCCGGGAGCAAGCCCACTGAAATCACGTGTCCTCTACCTGCCCCTGTCCTTTAGTGTTCCCTCACCAAGCGAAGTATCGCATGCTGTGGGCTCAGCCCCACTGTACAGTGAGGAAGAGCTAACAGAGGGCGGTCAGGAACGGGGGGAGACATCCGCCTCTTCAGCAGCCAAGCGAAGAAGTACTGGCGAGGAGAGTGGCTCGGTAGCCGGTCTAGAGACAGGTCTGTCTCCTGACCCACACGCAGCCGAGGGGGCTAGTAGTGACGCGGAGACCCTAATTGATGATGATGAGGCTGATCGCACTTGGCAGCCTCGTCGTCATCAGGCTATTGCTTCCGCATCATCAGGAGAAGAGGGTGCCAGCTTGCCAGCGAGCAAAACAGTCGGTGGGTTGCCCAGGAGGCAGCAGGGTCGCAGCAAGCAGTGTCAGTGGAGGCAAACGGCCACGGAGTAGAGCACCAGCTCCACTGCAGCCTACCACCACGGCCAGTAGTGGTGCCAGTGTGCACGGAGGAAGTAGCAGTCAGCCAGTGAGGAGTAGCGGGGGCAAAGTTTCCTACTCGGCGGTGTGGCAATTTTTCGTCAAGCCGCCCGAGGAAGTAAACGTAGCCGTATGTCGACTATGTGGCCAGAAAGTCAAGTGTGGCCAGGGGGCCCATGTTGGGACTACAGCGTTGCGGCAGCATATGCAGCGTCGCCATTTGGTGGCCTGGGAAAACCGTGATAAAGATACGGCGGTTCTGCCTGCCCCAGCCCCCGCTCCATCACCCGCTCCGTTACTTGCTCCGTCACCCGACGTCAATCGCCCTCTATCAGCCAGTCAAGGCTCCAACACCTCTGCTGAGGGGAGTTGTCGCTCGTTGGCATCTTCCGCTCGTTCAGATGCTCCTTCTCCTGCTACTCCTCTTCACGTATTCCGTCAGCAGTCTTTCTTGGAATCCGTTTCCAAGAGACAACAGTTTGCGAGCACGCACCCGACGGTGCAGAAGCTGAACGTCCTCCTGTCCAAGTTGCTGGTGCTGCAGTCCCTCCCTTTCCAAGTGGTGGACTCAGCACCTTTCCGAGAAATGATGGCTTGTGCCGCGTCGCGGTGGAGAGTGCCAAGCCGGCATTTCTTCGCCAAAAAGGCAGTGCCAGCCCTGCATTCACATGTAGAAGAGATGGTGGGCCAGTCTTTGAGCATGTCGGTCTCTGCCAAAGTGCACGGCAGCGCTGACGTGTGGAGCTGTAACTACGGTCAGGGACAGTACATGTCATTTACGGCCCACTGGGTGAACGTGGTGCCGGCACAGCCGCACCAGCAACTTGGACAGGTCACGCCGCTTTTGCCTCCACGTTTGCACGTCCTTGGTCCGGCAAAGATGTCCGCCTCTACCACCTCTTCTTCCGCCGTGTCCTCAGCCGCCACCCCCGTGCCAAGTCCCATTACCCGATCGGCATATCACATGTGCAGGGCGCAACGGTGTCACGCTGTGCTGCACCTGGTATGCCTTGGCGAACGAAGTCACACAGGGGAGGAACTTCTGAGTGTAATGAACAGAGAAATCGACAGATGGCTGTCTCCGCGCAAACTGAAAATCGGAACCATGTTGACCGACAACGGAAAGAACATGGTGTCTGCTCTGCGTCAAGGAAGGTTGTGCCATGCGCCATGCATGGCTCACGTGTTCAATCTGGTTGTCAAGCGGTTCCTAAAATCCACCATCCCACTGCAAGACATCCTTAAAATGTCACGTAAACTTTGCATGCATTTCAGCCATTCCTACACCGCAAAGCACACCCTCCTTGAGCTGCAGCGGCAGAACGGAATTCCACAGCATCGCCTGATCTGCGACGTTGCAACAAGGTGGAATTCAACCCTACATATGTTAGACCGCCTTTACGAACAGCGAAAGGCCATCACCGATTTCCTGATGTTACAAGCGGATAAAGGTACTCCCCTGTGTAACTTAGATGTCAGCCATTGGCAGCTCATGCGTGACACCTGCCGCTTGCTCAGGCCCTTTGAGGAGGCCACGCTATTCGTGAGTCGGCAGGACTATGGGATGAACGACGTCATTCCTCTGTTGCATGTCCTGGAACAAATGCTGTTAACAATGGCTGGTCAGGGTGCTGTAGACGTGGCGCACAGATCTCAACGCCACATGACCCCTGTGGGGGCAGGACAGGAAGAAGAGGAGGAGGTAGAGGAGGACATTGGTGCTCAGGAATTATTGAGTGAAATGGGTGGTTTTTCCACTCAGCGGACAGGAGTGGAGGAGCAGGAGCATCTGGTAGAGGAGGAGGAGGAGACAGAGGACCCAGACGCACCGTGGCAGTATGCTGTGGAGATGGAGGCAGGGAGTCCCTCGCATTCCTTGGCACAAATGGCCCATAGCATGCTCGGTTGCTTGCGTAGCGACAGCCGAATAATAACCATCAGACAGAGGGATGACTTTTGGCTGTCCACCTTGTTGGACCCTCGCTACCGTTCAAAAATGATGGCCTTTTTCACACCTGCTGAGAGGGAGGCCAAAATAAAGTACTATAAAAACCACCTATGTAGTCAGTTGGTCTCTGCCTTTCTGCGCCAACGTCCATCCTCAGACACTGTGGGCCCTGTGCGCTCGCGTTCCGCTGCCATGGCAGCAGGGGAGGGGTGGGGTGGTAGGAGCAGTGGCAGCTCCACCAGCAGCGGCTGCCTCAGTCTGCAGTCGATGATGAGTAGCTTTCTTCACCAGCGCAGTGAGGAAACTACTAACCAGCCGCAGCAGCAGCAGCATCAGGTGGACCTGGAGCAGGACCTCAAACAACAGGCTCGGGCCTACTTGGACAGCACCCTGCCAACTGAGGTAGACAATCTCCTTGACTACTGGGCAACGAAACTTGACCTTTGGCCCCAACTAGCTGAATTTGCCCTTGAAAGGCTTTCATGCCCGGCCAGTAGCGTGGCATCGGAGCGCGTGTTTAGTGCGGCAGGAGGTATTGTAACTCCGCGGAGGACACGACTGTCCACCCAAAGTGTGGAGAGACTCACGTTTGTGAAAATGAATCAGGCGTGGATTAGTCTGGATTTCAAACCACCAGTTCCTGACACAACTGACTAAATCCGCCATGAATCATGCCCCAAACATGTTATTATTTTTAACATAGGCCTCTGTATGGCCTTCAATTTAAGCTGCTTACGCTTCGCCACTCTGCCATGGGCCCCTGTACCGCCTCCTCTTGCTGCTGCCAGGTCCAGAGTGTGTCATGGGTCCCTGTACGGCCTCCCATTGCTGCTGACTTCATCGCCAGACTCTGCCATGTGCCACTTTCAGGTCTCCTTACACTGTTGGTGGGTTCCATTTTGTGATAGGGTGCTGTATGGCCTTCCATTGCTGCTGCCTCCACCGCCACCCTGCGCCATGTGCCTCTGTCGTCTGCTCACGCTGCTGACGGCTTCCGCTTTTTAACCGAGGCCTGTGTTTGGCTTCCGAATACTGCTGCATCCACCGCCACCCTGCGCCATGTGTCTCTGTCGTCTGCTCACGCTGCTGACGGTTTCTGCTTTTTAACCTAGGCCTGTGCATGGCTTCCGAATACTGCTGCCTCCACCGCCACCCTGCGCCATGTGTCTCTGTCGTCTGCTCACGCTGCTGACGGCTTCCGCTTTTTAACCTAGGCCTGTGTATGGCTTCTGAATACTGCTGCCTCCACCGCCACCCTGCGCCATGTGTCTCTGTCATCTGCTCACGCTGCTGACGGCTTCCGCTTTTTAACCTAGGCCTGTGTATGGCTTCCGAATACTGCTGCCTCCACCGCCACCCTGCGCCATGTGCCTCTGTCGTCTGCTCACGCTGCTTACGGCTTCCGCTTTTTAAACTAGTCCTGTGTATGTCTTCCGAATACTGCTGCCTCCACCGCCACCCTGCGCCATGTGCCACTTTCAGGTCTCCTTACACTGTTGGTGGGTTCCATTTTGTGATAGGGTGCTGTATGGCCTTCCATTGCTGCTGCCTCCACCGCCACCCTGCGCCATGTGCCTCTGTCGTCTGCTCACGCTGCTGACGGCTTCCGCTTTTTAACCGAGGCCTGTGTTTGGCTTCCGAATACTGCTGCATCCACCGCCACCCTGCGCCATGTGTCTCTGTCATCTGCTCACGCTGCTGACGGCTTCCGCTTTTTAACCTAGGCCTGTGTATGGCTTCCGAATACTGCTGCCTCCACCGCCACCCTGCGCCATGTGCCTCTGTCGTCTGATCACGCTGCTGACGGCTTCCGCTTTTTAACCGAGGCCTGTGTTTGGCTTCCGAATACTGCTGCATCCACCGCCCGCCCACTGCTGCTGCCAGGCCCGTAATCTGTCATGGGCCCCTGTACCACCTCCTCATGCTGCTGCCAGGTCCAGAGTGTGTCATGGGTCCCTGTACGGCCTCCCATTGCTGTCTCCATCGCCACACTCTGCCATGTGCCACTTTCAGGTCTCCTCACACTGCTGGTGGGTTCCATTTTGTCATAGGGTGCTGTATGGCCTCCCATTGCTGCTGCCTCCACCACCACACTGTGGCTCCACACTCTGGTTTTGGCCCCGTGACTGCCCAAATGAGTGAAGTGTGCGGTGATTCTAAGATCGACGGCACTCATCTGCATGTCATACTGACTGACAGTATTAGTTCTCTTCCCCAGCAGACTCCAAGGGCATTTAAATTAAAGGTACAGTGTTCTGCACTAATATAAAGGCTCTCTGAAGCCTAGAAACACCCTTTTTATAAGTTAAATTCGCAGCGAATATATTCGCCTCGAATCGAATTTATTCCGCGAATTCGGCGAATCAGCCGAATCGAATTTTTGAATAATTCGCTCATCTCTAGTTATAAGACTCATTCATCAAAGATTCTACAGTGAAGAATTGAAGAGACTTAGTCAAGAACCTAAGAGACTTCCAAACAACCACCCATTGTACAAGCTTAATCTTATTCTGCAGGATGGTATACTGAAGGTGGGAGGGAGGCTGGAAAATGCATCGCTACCTAACAGAGTTAAGCATCCAGCAATTCTACCCAAAAATTCTACCTTCACAAGATTGATTATCAATCACTACCACAACAAATCCTTGCATCAAGGAAGAAGCTTTACTCAAAGCTGTTTGAGAGAAGGTGGTTACTGGATAGTGAAAGGAAGCAAAGTTATAGCGAAGTACATAAGTAAATGTGTAATCTGTAGAAAATCACGTAGACCTACAGAAGAACAAAGAATGGCTGATCTACCAGCTGATCGTGTAAACCCATCACCACCATTTCTTTATAGCGGAATGGATTGCTTCGGCCCATTTATCACCAAACAAAACCGCAAAGAGTACAAGAGATATGGACTGATATTTACTTGTCTAAGCTCCAGAGCAATTCACCTGGAAATGTTGGAAGATATGTCAACCGACGCCTTTATCAACGCCTTAAGATGTTTCATAGCCATTAGAGGTACTGTCAGAGAACTTAGATCTGACCAAGGATCTAATTTTGCTGGAGCAAAGAACGAATTGAACAAGGCTCTAAAAGAGATTGATAAAGAAAAAGTAACTGAGTCCTTGTTAGAGAAACAGTGTGATTTTCACATGAATGCTCCACATGCAAGCCATACAGGCGGAGTCTGGGAGAGGCAAATCAGAACTGTAAGAAACGTACTAAGTTCAGTGTTGAAAAAGAACGTCGGAAGATTAGATGATGCTTCACTTAGGACACTATTCTATGAAGTAATGTCTATTGTTAACAGTCGTCCACTTACAGTCAACAACATCAACGACCCAACAAGCTTAGAACCTCTAACTCCCAACCATCTACTTCACCTTAAGTCTGATTACATACAGCCACCGACTGGCAACTTCACCAAAGAGGATTTATACGCAAGGAAAAGATGGCGAAGAGTTCAATATCTATCAGAGCAGTTTTGGAATAGATGGAGCAAGGAGTACTTAGCTCATCTCATACTAAGAAGTAAATGGCAAACGCCTAGAAGAAATGTTCATGTTGATGACATAGTGTTAGTAAAGGAAGACGACTTACCTAGAAGTCAATGGAAATTGGCCAAAGTCCTAGAAGCTCGAAAGGATGAAGAAGGACTAGTAAGAAGAGTTTTGTTACAAATGGGAGACTCAAAACTGGACAAAAAGGGAAAACGTCTCACAACTCCACTCAAGTTGGAACGCCCAATACAAAAGTTAGTTGTTCTGCTTGAGAGTAACAAAGTCACTTGAGAGTTGAGAAACTGATGGGAAATTCCTCAAATTCATGCTCGAATCCTATTACTGAGAACATAGAATTATAGGTAATTTTGGTGGGAGTGCAGCTGGCCAGCTAAGACCAGTCCTAGGTTGTTAATATGGTTCACATATATGTGTATACCAAACCTGCCAATAACCTCAGTACAGTGTATATGGGCATATGTTAAAGCCAAAAGCAGAATCATTGCTGTGATTTATGTCTTTGTTATATGACATTTATATATTCATTGTGTTAGCAGAAGCAGAAAAGGAAAATATGCCTTTAAGAGTTAGTTAAAGGTGAGCCAATCACAGACAGCCTCATACTGTACAGAGCCTTAACCAATCACAGCCAGTTTCACATTTATGTCTGTGTAAAACTCCCTGCTAGGATTTTCTAGAGACACATGCTCACCAGACAGAGGAGGAAACAGACAAAGTTCCAATCAGAGAAGCTCCATGGAAGTAGAGAAGGCCAAATAGGTATTTAATGCACTTGTGTGTTCCTCTATTGTTTAACAGTGCAGGTAGATCTGTGTCTAAAAACTGTTGTATGTGTTTACTTGTAGTTCCACCGAACTTACGAATCAAGTCACTGTAGAGTAATCATAATCGAACGAATTTACCGAATCTAACGAATTTATCAATCTATCGAATCAACCCAATGTAATACGAATTAAACCATTGTAATATGAAAGAAATAAGCCATTGTAAGCAGTTATATGAAGAAGATTGAAGTTATTAAAGAAGTTAACTAAAGTATTCGGTGTGCTCTTTAAACCTACTGCATCCATAGAGCGGCATTGGAGGAATTACAGAGTAAAGTCAGTCTAATCAAACAAAGAAACAGCAATTGCATAATTTTTCTAATGCCACAGCGCACTAGGCACCAAAGGGTGCTGCGCCTGCCACAACATGGAAATAGATTTGCTGCTCCTTGATATTGTAAACTTTTATTTTGTACACACTTTAGTACTGTTGCTGTGACATAGATTGTTGTTTTACATATTGAAGTTTGATACAAAATAAATCATGTTTTTATGATTATGTTGTGCCTCAAAAGTCCCCATTTTCAGGTCCCCTTATTTTGGTATATATCATTATAATCTCAACTATTACATACAGTGAGGAACAGAAGTATTTGAACACCCTGCGATTTTGCAAGTTCTCCCACTTAGAAATCATGGAGGGGTCTGAAATTCACATTGTAGGTGCATTCCCACTCTGAGAGACAGAATTTAAAAAAAAGTGTGGAAATCACATTGTATGATTTTTAAAGAATTTATTTGTCTTGCACTGCTGAACATAAGTATTTGAACACCTGAGAAAATCAGTGTTAATATTTGGTACAGAAGCCTTTGTTTGCAATTACAGAGGTCAAACATTTCCTGTAGTTCTTGACCAGGTTTGCACACACTGCAACAGGGATTTTGGCCCACTCCTCCACACAGATCTCCTCTAGATCTGTCAGGTTTCAGTGCTGTCGCTGAGCAACAAGGAGTTTTAGCTCCCTCCAAAGATGTTCTATTGGATTTAGGTCTGGACACTGGCTAGGCCACTCCAGAACCTTGATATGCTTCTTACGGAGCCACTCCTTGGTTATCCTGGTTGTGTGCTTCGGGTCGTTGTCATGTTGGAAGACCCAGCTACGATCCATCTTCAATGCTCTGACTGAGGGAAGGAGGTTGTTGCTCAAAATCTCACAATAAATGGCCCCATTCATCCTCTCCTTAATACAGTGCAGTCGTCCTGTCCCCTTCGCAGAAAAGCACCCCCAAAGCATGATGTTACCACCCCCATGCTTCACAGTAGGGATGGTGTTCTTGGGATGCAACTCCTCTTTCTTTTTTCTCCAAACACGACGAGTGAAGTTTAGACCAAAAAGTTCCACTTTGGTTTCATCTGACCACATGACTTTCTCCCATGCCTCCTCTGGATCATCCAGATGGTCATTGGAAAGCTTCAGACGGGCCTGGACATGTGATGACTTGAGCAGGGGAACCTTCCGTGCAATGCATGATTTGAAACCATGGCGGCGTAGTGTTCTACTGACAGTGACCTTTGAAACTGTGGTCCCAGCTCTCTTCATGTCATTGACCAGCTCCTCCCTTGTAGTTCTGGGCTGATTCCTCACCTTTCTTATCATCAGTGATGCTCCATGAGGTGACATCTTGCATGGAGCCCCAGTCCAAGGGAGACTGACAGTCGTCTTTAGCCTCTTCCATTTTCTAACAATTGCTCCAACAGTTAATCTATTTTCACCAAGCTGCTTGGCAATTGCCCCGTAGCCCTTTCCAGCCTTGTGGAGGTCCACAATTTTGTCTCTGGTGTCTTTTGACAGCTCTTTGGTCTTGCCCATGGTAGTAGTTGGTGTCTGACTGACTGTGGGGTGGACAGGTGTCTTTAAAGAGCTCAAACAGGTGCTACTAAGTTAGATTAATGAGTGGAGTAGAGGTGGACTTTTTAAAGGCACAGTAACAGGTCTTTGAGAGCCAGAATTCTTGCTGTTTTTTAGGTGTTCAAATACTTATGTTCAGCAGTGCAAGACAAATAAATTCTTTACAAATCATACAATGTGATTTCCTGAATTTTTTTTTTAATTCTGTCTCTCAGAGTGGGAATGCGCCTACAATGTGAATTTCAGACCCCTCCATGATTTCTAAGTGGCAGAACTTGCAAAATCGCAGGGTGTTCAAATACTTCTGTTCCTCACTGTATGTGCTTTTGGGGACATGAAGGATGGTTTTGTTTTTTTTAACTTGCTTGTTGTTATTATCTTCACTATTATTGTTTTCCTTTTTTTGTGAAAATCAGTAAGGAATTTAAAGGACATCTGTCAAGAAATAATCAGGTTTAAATCAGGTTTAAAGTAGTAGTTGTAAAAAATTTTCTAGTATTGGTTTATAGCCTTGTAGTCCATTTTTATGATAGATTTTTTGGATTGTGAATATTGTGGACGGATCCCCCCCCAAGGTATTTTGATATGATTTATATAATCTTTTTGACCTAGTAAGATACCATTTTTTCTTTTCTTTTTGATTTCACATGTAACAGGTACTTGGCCGAATCTGAGCCCAGATCAAAGCCAGCCAGCTTGTGATAACTGATTGAACAGTAGACAAGGCCTTGAAGGTCTAGGTTCTGGCATATGTGACATAAAAAGGGCTCTAACTTCAGGATAAATAAGAAATGCAAGAATGGACATCCCTGTCAGGCTCCATTCTATTAATACTTCTATTTCTGAAAGTTTTCCAAATTACAGCATTTTTTCACACCTGCCTAAAACTTTTTCACAGTACTGTATTATATGTTTTTTATCACCAGAATTACTATTAGACTATAAGGAGATGGGGTAGATGTGTTGGGGCTGTTGTCAGTCCTCAATAAAGTTAGAGATACTAACAGATGCTAGTGCAAAAAGGCAAAAGAAGAGAGAGAGGATTGTTGTGTGGAAGGTCTTTATAAAATTTCTGCAAAGATTCTCTAGCCTGCCCCTTTGACTGGTATCTAAAATATTTTTTTCAACATTTTGTTTCTGTCACACATAAAGTTTAAAGTTTGGGCCCATGTAAATCAGACCCTACCAAGGGATTTTCTTGTAGAAACCAAAGCCTGCACAGTATTGGCTTTATACTGTACTACTAAAGGGTACTTATAATCTCTAGGCTTCTAACACAGTATTATTTTCTGCTCTCAACCTCTTAAAATTTGGCCTCTTTACAAGTGTAGGCAGTTCATTGTAAGTCAATTAAGTTATCTGCATGCGGTCTACAACTCCCAAAGACTCTGCAGCTGAACGAAAGGCCCAATTTGATTATTCTCAGTTAACTTTTATCAACCATTTTCCTTCATTATAGACAGGATTTAAAGAGCCAAAAAGGTGCTTTTTTATTAGTCTCCCTCAGCATCCAATTAAAATAAAAAATCTATTTTTTTTTTTCAACAAACTATATATAGATACATTTAAAGGTAATATACAGTATTTGTACCTGCAGCCTGGTAAAAATCTGTTTGTATGCACAACGTAAGAAATTGCACAATAAACAATGCAAGTCTACAATACCTATATGACAGACAACCATATAGAACAAGCTGTCATGTGAAACAGGAATGATGGACACTCAGCCACTAGGCTGTTGACATCTATAAACAATACAGATGTGAGACCTTACTAGACCTTCACAAGTATTTCCTCTGTATTATTTTCTTTCTGATTTGTGTAGTTCAATCCAACCTGAACAAGACTGGATTTCTCTGAGGATTTAGCTGCTTCAAAACTGTACACTCATCATCTGACCTGCAGGCAAATTAAGCCATCCAAATATTTGCTTATCTTGTCATCTGTTCTCATCAGACCTTGCAATTCTTGTCATGCCCCACATGTCAGTTTAAAGCATAACGTCATTAATACCTCCAGTGCTCTAATGGATGCTTCACACATGAATGCATTAATGAAATGTGTTATTGTTTCCCTTCACAGGACATTAACAATCTCACTCACGCTGAGCCCCTGAAACCCTGCAGTGCTGCTAGAAACCGCTAGCTATCAAATGAACCCTCAGTTCCGCCTCAGTAAATTTAAGTTCAAGTTTATCACTATATTGTCATTCATGTGAGGAGAAGATACAAGCCTCTGAGGCCTTTTGGGCCCAGCTTCAATTACCATAAAAAGTAACGAGAGGCAATAGCTGCAGGGATGAAAAAAACCCTATCCTATAAAAGAATTCCTGTCAAGATGAAATAAGAGAGATTTGAGTGTCACTGTAATGATTTGTTTCTTTTTTTTTCCCTTTTGTCTCCTGACTTATGGGTTGAATACAGAATCCTCTATTGGTTTTTCTTTTGCAGTGTGTAAGCATTTGTGCCCTCATTTCTTAAACTACAGAAGACTCTAAACTGCATGTAAGTAATGAAGACCACATGCCTTGTAGCGTTGGAAGGAAAAGTCTGTTAACTCTTAAGAATTTTTCTTGATGAATGATTCTGAAATCTGTGTTCTAATTTTTATCTAAACTACAATTTCAGATGAGCGAACCAGTTCACCTAAAGGTGGGTTTGGAACCAACCTGCAGCAAACAAATGTTCTTACAGACTAATGACAGATAAATCATTTGGACAACTAACCAGTCCATAAGTATGCCATATACCAGATGGAGAGTGGAATTCACACTCACTCATGCCCTAACCCACAGATAATTGGTCCATAAGTGCAAGGGATCCAAGTGTGTGTGTATGTATGTGTGTGTGGGGAGGGTAAGTTCTGTAAAAGAATCCCCTGCCTCTCATGTAACATACTGTACCTTATTGGAAAGCACTGTATAGCTTATCAGACCAACACCTGAAAAGGGACTACACTTGCTTATTATATGCGTTAAATTCTGGTTTGGCCCCATGTAAACTGTGGTTCAGCCACCTATACAGTATGCTGTCCAGTTCTGGTCACCAATCCTCAGGAAGGATGTGCTGGAACTGGAGAGATTTCACAGAAGAGCAGCAAAGCTAATAAGGGAGCTGGAGGACCTCAATTATGAGGAATGGCTACAAATATAGAACATATTCTTTTTGGAGAAGATACACTTAAGAGAGAAAGCAATTTCAATAATCAAATCTTTAAATGGGAACTCTAGCATTGGGAGGAAACTTTTTAATCTTAAGTCTCTGCAATGAAAGTGGATGAGAACCTGCCACTCCATAGAGAGCTATGGATGGTCCAATTGGGTTCGTCTGTCAGACCGCACCGTCAGTGTGAAAAGGGTCTTAGATATATTTCTTACTGAATACAATGTAATGAGTCCAATGGACCAAATGGTTTATTTAACACCAGACATAATGAAGGGGGTTTACTAAAACTGAAGCACTCAGAATCTGGTGCAGCTTTGCATGGTAGCTAATAAGCATCTAACTTCAGCTTGCTCAATTAAGCTTTGGCAATAAAACATGGAGGCTTATTGGTTTCTACGCAGTACTGCCCCAGATTTTGCACTTTGCAGTTTTAGTAAATAACCTTCATTGTAAATCACAGAAAAGCAAAATTCCTCAATATTGTGGAAAGGATTTGCTAAAATGCTCTCATCCTTACTCATAGTAAATATTAATAGTTAATCTGCTTAATCTGCTTGTACAAAAATAAAAAAAATGTAGACAGTAGACAGGTAGACAGTGTGACAGTCTTTATCAGTACTAAACCTCTTCTAACCATAAATTCTCTAGCTTCTGCTACAGAGACGATGACAATAGGAAAAAATGAAAGATGCAAAAAAAAGGGGCATATCTGATATGGGATATTCTCACTCTCTGGGATATTCTCACTCTCAAATTAGAAATGCTCGGAGACGGGCATATCAAACTGACCGCAAGGATTTATTATCTCCCAAAAAGGATGAAAAGGTCAAATTAAGTGATCAACCTGTTAGAATGATAACCCAATTTGGGGCCCAATGGCAAGATGTAAAATTAATATTGGAAAAACATTGGAAGATTTTAACTCAATGCCCAAAGTTGAGTAGGATTGTAGGTGAACGCCCCCAGATGGTAGCAAGAAGAGCACCAAATCTTGGTGATCTTCTTATCCATTCTGATTACCAACCATTAAAACAAACAACATGGTTAAAATCACGTACTAAGGGGATGTTTAAATGTGGAAAATGTCAAGTTTGTAAATATGTGGACCGTACGGATTCCTTTTATGACTCAGGAAACAACACTCACTATAAAATTCAAAGTCTCATAAATTGCTCTACAGTGAGAGTGTTATATATCTTAACCTGTCCCTGTAAAAAGATGTACATTGGTAAGACCAAAAGACAACTTAAAGTACGAATAGGTGAACATCTTAGAGATATTAGATCAAATGACCCTGAAAGCAATCTTGCTCAACACTATGCTAAATATCATGGAGGTAAACTGGATGGTACAAAAGTGAAAGGTTTCTATGCATTGCACTTTCCACAAAGGAGAGGTGATTTTGACAGAGAACTGCTTAAAAAGGAGAAATACTGGATATATAAACTTGATACATTGTACCCTAAGGGGTTAAATGTGGAATGTGATCTCCAAGTATTTTTGGATAAATAGATCTACATAGTTATGTACCCTTATATTGCCATATGTTGGCTAACCTATGGCATTTCTCTATCTTCACTAATAGTTGGATTATATGTTAAATAACTAAGGTAAACCTTTTTTGCACCTGGGAATAATAATAATAATATTGATGACCTCATGTTATGAATTTAAGTATGGCTCCATAAATATATAAAAGGATCGACCGTTGAGCTAATTATCCCCCCTTTTCTTTTTAATAATAACTATACCATAAAATGGATATTTGAAATTTGGGTATTTTTGGGTATTTTTGATAAAATAACCCATAGTGAGAAATCTTAGTTAATATTGCCATCTTGTGGTGGCTTTGCAGTAATTCATATTGTCCTTTTGGGAACCTGACTCAATGAATAGACCTGGTAATTCTTTTATTAATATCGCCATCTTCTGGTGAGAGTGTAGTAATGTTTCAACTGATTAGTATATCTTATTCATGGTCCTTTGATTTATATATGCATTGTTAAAATTGCCAAGCCTTTCCTCTCTCTGATGTTTCTAGTCGCCTGTCTTTTTAATTATATTCAATAATGACCAGCAGCTGTGCTAAGTATTTAGCCCTCTTTTTTCTTCCATTGGGAATAACTGCAGGTTAGTTTTTGCATAAATGGGTGGGTCTTTACCCACTATAAATAGGAAATTGAAATGCAGTGTTTTCATTGGTCCTGACGAAGCTGAGTGAGATACGCCTATCGGCGAAACGCGTTGACGTCATACGTCAGATACGTCACTTCCGGTCATGCGCATTAGGTGGAACGCACGCTGACCTACAAGGAGGAAGCCATCTTCACATGCCATGAGGCAAGCCTAAGCAGCACAGGCGCCAAGAAGGGGCTGGAACCCGCGGTATATCGGCGGATGTCAGCGGTGGTTCCTTGGCCTCTCTGGCCTTGTATGGCAGTACCTATGAAGGACATTCTTTCCTTTCCTATTATCCATTGCACAGGTGGTGAGTGGACTGTTACAGGACATTAGATATATGGTCCAGTGTGATCTATATGACCTATATATCCTATATAGAGTGTAAGCTCTTTCAGTGACTTTCCACATATTGTTTGTTTCACTACAGGATGGGGACATCATGGTGCTTTATATAGGAAACAAGATATACCACGTATATTCCAACAGGCAGAAGATCTATTGGGATGTATCTTGTTTTTCTTACAGAAAGTGGTGTGTAGTCCACATGTAGTGGTGAAGAAACCATTTCAAGCAGTGTGCTGCTTTTTGCATCTTTTCTTCCATCCTGGGAATAAATGGGGCATATTCTCATTCAAGAGCCCTAGAAAACAGCTGTTTATATTACAGATGAATGGGCCCCAACCACTTGTGCCGGCATAGGAATGTACTGCATCATATATATGATATTATGTCTTCTTTCGTATAGGCCTAGAGGCATGCTTTTCTCTTTTTTACGCATACTGTGCTTGCTGCATTGCATACATGTGATACCTATATCCATAGTATAATTTTTTGAAATTCCCTGGTTGGGATATAACCATTTTGGTAGTAGCTCAGTCTACATTATTACAACATGTTTTATGGTATACCTATGGTATAATTTTTGGATACACCTCCTTTGGGAAGTGTTCACCTATGCGTCTGTGCTACAGGGACTTTAGACTCTTGTAGTCATTTTCTCTGTTGCACATGTATTCAGACCGGTCTTGGTGTCATTTTATATGGTTTTAGGTCTGTGTGTATTGTCTCATACTGAGGTGATGGTAACCTTTCCATTCCATTGCTTAATTATCCATTGTTGGATTAAATATCATAATTATTTCATTAAATAATGAATCTGGTACACAGTTACATACTGTAAATATCCAATGGGTACTGGCTGGGGGTATCTATGCAACTGAGTCACAAGCATGATGTGCTCTAGAACAATGGTCTCCAAACTGGCAATCAGGGTGTAAGCCGTGTACCGGGGTGGGCTCCCCAGGATACAGTGAAGTCACGAACGAGGAAAGCAACCCCAACACCAGCTTTTGCCACAACAGAAGTTTACTTAGATGTGGCAAATAAACACAACCACAAATGCTGGAAACATACAATAAATTTACATACACTCAGCCCAAAGGCTGAGACCCTTGTGCTGCACAGCACGGCGCCTTCTGATGGATGAAGTTAGAAAGTGTAGTAATTTACCTACTGGCGGGCACAACTAAGCTGCCACACCTTACCTGTTATTACCCTAAAAGAGCAGGAATCAGTGTATGGGTGTATGGTTTGGGCTAGCCTGCGGTGCAGCACAACAGCTTACAATCTTACACAAATCTACAGTATTCCCCCTCCCATAACTGGTCCTGTAGCACGTGCCTGAGTATTCCTTCTGAGCAAAATGCCAGTCTGGCTTGAGTTTGTAGGATGTTATCAGCTCTCCAATGTGAAATGTCACTTTAAGTTGTGGAGTCCTTCCAATAATCAGTAACAACACTTGTGGCCTGACACAAACAGAGACCCTAACTAACTAACTATAGGCCTGTCTCAGTCCTATAGGCGCCAACACTGAAATGAGGTGCGTGCACGATCTTACTGACCTGGGTCTGCTTAGCATCTGCTGGTGACTCTGAACAGAACAAATGTCTCTCCAATGTGCATGCAATATCACAGTATATATATTACTTAGTTCCTCAGCTTCCCATCAGCTTCCTGGCAGCATTCTTCCTTTCTTTGAACAGGGTTAGCGTCTTAAACACCATCAGCTTCACTCAACTGAATTTCTGATTACGGAGGGCTGTTCACACACCTGGATGGCATCGGATTCTCAGATCACACAGCCCCCCTTCTGGCTCTCAAGCATGGCTGCTCTCCTCTCCTTTTCCTGTTCACTCTCCATGTGTAAAACCCCACCCCTTCATGAATATAGAAATCTCTATGCAGTCTGATGCTGTGTTAGAAAAACAGTGACATCTTGTGGCTAAACTGCAGAATGTCAGTCAGAACGTTTTTCATTTACTTCAATCAGTGTTCAAACAATGAAAGCTGTTTCCCCATCTCACAAGGGCACTATTCCTCCCACTTACACCTACAGTGGTGCATAATTCCTCCCACTTACACCAACAATGGGGCACTATTTCTCCCACTGACACCAATGATGGTACACTATTCCTCCCACTGATACCAATGATGGGGCACTATTTCTCCTACTGACAGCAATGATGGGGCACTATTCCTCCCAATGAAACCAATGATGGGGCACTTTTCCTCCCACTGATACTAAGTACTCCTCTATCGAATACTAAAGGTACTGCATTGTTTACTCCGTTTGATGTCAGGACATTTCTACTCCTACTGGCCATGGTCTGGCCTCTCAAAAGTCTGAAGGACAATTTAACTGGCCCTTTGTTTAAAACGTTTGGAGACCCCTTCTGTAGAAAAACAAAGTTTTATGTTTTAGAATATTATTAGTAACATTGTATATATTTTATGATAATTTCATAAATTTTTGGAGTGCCTTTTTGTCGATTTTATTATGATAGTGTATATTGGGTGTCGTATCTTCCACAACAGTCCATTTTTTTTTCTTCCAAATGCAAAATGTATGGGCGGAAAACAAGACTATGTCTCTAATCATTCAGTTATCCTCTAGATAGTAGCAAAGTTGCAGTGGTGAAACCATTGTCATATCAATTAATAAGTTCAGAGTCCTTCAAAAAATGCATTTAGTGCAAAATCCATCTACTTTCCTAAGGCCTGGAATATTGTATTTTCTCTGAAATTCTCATTGCATATTCAAGTTCAAGCCAATACTGATACTTTAAGCAGCTGTGGCAAAGGGCTTTATTTGTCTTTCACAGCCCATAAACCTATTTTATCAAGCATTGGTGATGGTGTTACAGTACAATCACAATGGCAGTAATTGCTAATATCACTAAGAATGGCCAAGTTTCAAGGCAAGACAACCTGATCAGCAAAAACAGTAGAAAATATCAAGCCACCACTGCATTTGGGAAGCCACATTTGCTGGCTGCCTAGTACACGTGTTAATGGTGACCATGATGATGATGACAAGGACAAAGTAAGCTACATAGATTCAGACTATGGGGTTGATTTTAGACATGTGCACACTGGAAATTTTCATTTTGGTTCGGATGCATTAGTTCATTGAAGAATTATGTTTCGTCTTATTTGTTATGTTGAACTGTTTTGTTATTTCAATTTGTTCCATATCTTCGGCGTTTGTTTTGTATATTTATTTGTCCGGGTGGATTCAGAAAATTTTGCAGTTTTTCCGGAAGATTGCTATATAGTTAATATATTATCAAATGGACAGATTCGAATCGGAAGGATTCGATATTTTCGGACACTAGTCCAACCCACCAAGAAAAATAGCATGAGCTGATTGGACAATATTGACTAGCGTCATGTGCATCTAAACTGATGAATGGAACAAAACTCGGATCCATTTGTTATCCGAATCTGAATTATTGAATGAATTTGAACTTTAATTAATTTATCCATGGGCCCGAACTACTATCGCATCATGTGATGTCACCCAAATGAAACAAATGCATTAGTTAATTTCATTATAATTTTTTTCATTTGTTATTATGTCGATTCAAAAATTCATATACATCCGAATCTCCAAAAATTAATTTTTCTTCCGAAAAACAAATCAAAGCAAAATGTCTAGTTGATTTACTAAAACTGGAGAGTGCAAAATCTGTTGCAGCTCTGCATTGAAACCAATCAGTGTCTATTTTGTTTCAAAGCTTAATTCAACAAGCTGAAGTGAGAAGCTAGTTGGCTACCATACAGAGCTGCACCAGATTTTGCATTCTCCAATTTTAGTAAATCAATACCAGGAATGACCTAATGCGCAGACAAAACTGAAAAAAGAAGAACCCAATCTGATTAAGCTTGGTGCCACATCCCAAATTTTTGATAAATAGAAAAGCAATAGAAAGGGACTTTAACAGCAACAACAACAAATTATAATGCAAAAAAATGTATTACAAAAAAATATGTAAAAACACTGTACACACAAGTACAAGAGAAACTGGTTAATATATAGAATCCAAACAACCACCATGAAGCATATGAATATAATAATACATATGACAACACCGATGCGTTTCAATTCTTGATATGAGTCTTCATCAGGGAGTAATGACAAGGTGTTTCCATCTGGAATATAAGCATATGTCACAACCAAAAAAAAATGCACAAACAGTTTTAATAATAATAATTTACTGGACCAATACTGATAATAATAACGATGGGACTCAGGCTGTTAGGGCACAAAGAATTCCAATGACTCACCAACTGAGTAAAAGGGCACATATAATAAAACAAAAAAGGGAAAATGAAAAAATATATACAAGTCAGTACCCAGATATGGCTAATGAGATCCACACATTAGGACATATCTGATATGCTAAGTACCTCAAGTATGGGAAGAAGAAGACTTCAAATCCACTAAAAATGGTGTCCAACAGGGATACTTCAAACACCATTGAACCATACAGGAATTATGACAAGCGGCAATTTTCAGAAAATAAATGGAATAAAAGGAAAGTAATTGACTCCCCACCTGAAGGACACAAAAAGACTATACAAATAGCGCCCATCATGAAGGTGAAAAATTAAAATATAAATCGAGAGCCTCAGTTAGTAAAAATAAAATGGCACACCAAAAGGAGCAAACTTTGCAACCAGGGGCCCAGGTTAGAGGATCACCACTAAAAAACCCCAAAATGTAATTTGAAACCAGTACAAAAAGGTGAATGGAACAAGGGTGGAAAACAATCACAAGAAAAATTATATAAATAAAACTAAACATATAAAGGGACATGGGAGGGAAAAGGGACAGTGGCACAGGCTCCAATCACATGCCTTATTTCAACCCCCCGAGAAAAAGACTTCCAAAAAAGGCTTAAAGCTGATGATAGGTAGCCTTCAGGGACTAGATCCACCACATCTCCTTTTGTTGTGATAATGTGTTGTGCACCCCACCACTGAGATTAGGGGAGACCACATCCACTGCCCAGAACATTAGTTCTGGCATAGAGTACCTACTTATATGTATTGTCAATATGTCTATCAACTGGGGAGTACATTTTTCCACTAGACACCGCTTGCACATGTTCCCTCATTCTACACCAGAATTCTCTAAAGGTTTTGCCAATGTGAAAAACCCACAGAGGCACATAAGAATATATCACAACCTGTGTTTGGCAATTAATGAAGTGTTTAGGATGAATGATACGACCATTTGGTAATTGTGGCATAGCAACAGGGCAGATGTAAGAACAGAAATTACAGGCATTACATGGAAAATTTCCTTTTAGCACTTGTGGTTTTTCTATGTGGGGTGTGCTAAAAAAACTCTTAAAAAGTTTGTCCCGAATCGAGGGAGCTTGGCTGTGAGTGATCAAAGGAACTATTGGAATATGTTTAACAATCTTGGGATCCAAAGTTAATGAATGGCAATACCTATTGATATTTTTTTTAACCAACATATGTTCATTATGATATGAGGTAATAATGTGAAAAGAGGGATCAACATTGTCTTTCCTACCAGACTGCCCAAAAAGAAGGTCCGTATGTGATTTTCTAAGGGTCCTATTGAACACTGTGCACAGACAGGATTTAGAATACCCTCGATCTAATAGTCTAGATTTCAGTTCTTTGGTAGCTCGGGCAGATATGATGTCACTAGTGGCACTAGAAGTGATGTCTCTGCCCAACGGAAATCAGGCAAAGGACGCAGATTATGAAAATGTATTTGAGAGGAGGTTAAAAAGTCAACAGGCTCTGCTACACAATATATATGCGGTCCAGTAACCAAAATATTGTATTACTGAAAAAATTGTGTGAACAGCATGTTCACCAAAGCGGTTACATAAAAGGACCATGCGATAAAACATCACAGATAAAGTGTATATAAATAAAACTTTATTATGTATCAAGAATGTAAATGCAATAATTGCCAATTAAACACACAAAAGAATTTGTTACACACCAATATCCATCACTTAACCCCGGACAACGTTGTCTGTAATACCATAAAAAATAAAAATAAAAAATATGACGTCATGGTATGGCCATAACTGTAGCTAAACTGGACATATTACACAGATCAGTGGAATACAGGGCAAGCACCTTATAGGCATTATTATTGGGAAAGAATGTTGCAGTTCGCTATATATAGATAACGGCAATAATAGATGTATGCAGTAAGTTCAGGTGAGTATAACTTTATAAGGTGTTGCCCTGTATTCCACTGATCTGTGTAATATGTCCAGTGATTATACTGTGGGACTGAGTACATCATCATAATTGTAACAGGACTGCCTGTATACTACATCTTCAGTGGCACTCCTTGGACTCCATGCCATTTATCCCAATTCAGGAATCATTGGACTATCATAGGCATTAAGTCCAGATTGGTAGGAAGAAAAAAGCAATCGAATACCTGAGCTCCTGCGCTGGACAATGGACTCCACAATGTCAGTATTCCCACATGTGTATGAAAGGAATGCAAGCCTTGCTGCCCTCAATGGACCAGGGAAATCCAACAAGTACTGTATATGAAGAGACAAAAAGAGGGTGCACAGGCCTAGTGCATTACCTTTAAAAACAAAGTTTATTGATAAAAAGTAAAATACTCATAGGAGAATTAAAATCAAATGGATATCATGTCACAAGAAATGCAGTGTGGTCCAATATCCCTGAAGGTAGTCTGGTGGGGGACTGTAGACCTCTGGATAGCTGATGGTTGATGCGTTTCAAGGTTGTACCTCTTCCTCAGAGCCCTGTAAAGGTAATGCACTAGGCCCGTGTGCCCTCTTTTTGTATCTTCATATACCATTAAGTCCAGATTACTGCATCCCGGCGGTGTCCCCATATGATAATATCTGTAGTTTGACAAATGACCGGAGGATGTCGCTGTCGTGCTGATATTTTAACTACAGTTATGGCCATACTATGACATCATATTTTTTTATTTTTCATTTTTATGGTATTACAGACAACATTGTCCGGAGTGAGGTGATGGATATTGGTGTGTAACAAATTCTTTTGTGTGTTTAATTGGCAATTATTGCATTTACTTTCTTGATACATATTAAGGTATCATTTTTATACACTTTATGTGTGATGGTTTACCGCATGGTCCTTTTATGTAACTGCTTTGGTGAACATGCCGTTCACACAATTTTTTCAGTCATTCCTTTTACTCCCTTAGCTATACATAGCTAGATGGCATTTGATCGCCAACTTGATGGACTGACCCCTGCTTTTTGTTTTCCTTTTTGACTTTGGATTGGTCACTTCCCCTTAGACTGGACTATTTATTGGATGGTTTATCATAGTTATATAGTTAGTCTGGCTGAAAAAAGCCAAAATCCATCTACAGGTGAAAATTGAAAAATTAGAATATCGTGCAAAAGTTCATTTATTTCAGTAATGCAACTTAAAAGGTGAAACTAATATATGAGATAGACTCATTACATGCAAAGCAAGATAGTTCAAGTCGTTATTTGTCATAATTGTGATGATTATGGCTTACAGCTCATGAAAACCCCAAATCCACAATCTCAGAAAATTAGAATATTACATGCAATCAATAAAACAAGGATTGTACATAGAACAATATCGGACCTCTGAAAAGTATAAGCATGCATATGTACTCAGTACTTGGTTTGGGCCCCTTTTGCAGCAATTACTGCCTCAATGCGGCGTGGCATGGAAGCTATTAGCCTGTGGCACTGCTGAGGTGTTATGGAAGACCAGGATGCTTCAATAGCGGCCTTCAGCTCTTCTGTATTGTTCGGTCTTATGTCTCTCATCTTTCTCTTGGCAATGCCCCATAGATTCTCTATGGGGTTCAGGTCAGGTGAGTTTGCTGGCAATCAAGCACAGTAATTCCACAGTCATTGAACCAGGTTTTGGTGCTTTTGGCAGTGTGGGCAAGTGCCAAGTCCTGCTGGAAAATGAAGTCAGCATCCCTATAAAGCTCGTCTGCAGAAGGAAGCATGAAGTGCTCCAAAATCTCCTGGTAGACGGCTGCGTTGACCCTGGACTTAATGAAGCACAGTGAACCAATAACAGCAGATGACATGGCTCCCCAAATCAACCAGACTGTGGAAACTTCACACTGGGCTTCAAGCATCTTGCAGTGTGTGCCTCTCCATTCTTCCTCCATACTCTGGGCCCTTGGTTTTCAAATGAGATGCAAAAGTTGCTCTCATCAGAAAAGAGGACTCTGGACCACTGAGCAACAGACCAGGTCTGTTTTCTTTAGCCCAGGTAAGACGCTTCTGACGTTGTTTGTTGTTCAGGAGCAGCTTGACAAGAGGAATACGACATTTGAAGCCCATGTCCAGGATCCGTCTGTGTGTGGTGGCTCGTGATACATTGACTCCAGCCTCAATCCACTCCTTGTGAAAGTCCCCAACACTTTTGAATGGCCTTTTCCTGACAATCCTCTCCAGGCTGCGGTCATCCCTGCTGCTTGTGTACCTTTTTCCTCCACACCTTTCCCTTCCACATAACTTTCTATAACATAAAATATAGCACTTTGGGAAAATCCAACTTCTTTTGCAATTACCTTTTGAGGCTTTCCCTCCTTATGGAGGGTGTCAATGATGATTTTCTGCACAACTGTAACGTCAGCAGTCTTTCCCATGATTGTGATTCCTACTGAACCAGACTGAGAGACCATTTAAAAGCTCAGGAACCCTTTGCAGGTGTTATGGCTTAGTTAGCTGATTAGAGTGGGACACTTTGAGCCTAGAATATTGCACCTTTTCACAATATTCTAATTTTCTGAGATTGTGGATTTGGGGTTTTCATGAGCTGTAAGCCATAATCATCACAATTATGACAAATCACGGCTTGAACTATCTTGCTTTGCATGTAATGAGTCTATCTCATATAGTAGTTTCACCTTTTAAGTTGCATTACTGAAATAAAAGAACTTTTGCACGATATTCTAATTTTTTGAGTTTCACCTGTAGTTCAACCATTAAAAAAAATAAATAAATAACAATAATAATCCTATACCCACAGTTGAGCGAGGGGAAGGGAAAAAACCCAGCAAAGCATGATCCCATTTGCTCATGCAGGGGAAAAATTCCTTCTTGATCCCTTGAGAGGCAATCAGATATTCCTTTGATTTACCTATAAATGTTAATAGCCAGTTATATTCTGTGTGTCTAGAAAAGAATCCAGGCATTTTTTAAAGCAATCCACTGAGCTGGCCATAACCAACTCTTCAGGGAGTCTATTCCACATTTTCACAGCTCTTACTGTGACCTTTCCATATTTGGAGATTAAATCTCTTTTCTTCCAGACATAAAAAGTGCTCCCTTGTCCTCTGTGATGACCTCAGGGTGAATAACTCTACACCTAGTTCACTATATGAACCACTGATGTATTTGTACAGGTTGATCATATCGTCCCTTAATCTCCTCTTCTCAAGAGAGAATACATTCAGTTCCTCTAGTCTTTCCTCATAGCTGAGCTCCTCCATGCCTCTTATCAGTTTGGTTGCCCTTCTCTGCACTTTCTCCAGTTCCCCAATGTTCTTTTTATGAATTGGTGCCCAAAACTGAACTGCATATTCTAGATGAGGTTTCACTAATGATTTGTACAGGGGTAAAATGATATCTCTCTCTCTGGAGTCTATACCTCTTTTAATACAAGAGAGGATTTTGCTCGCTTTAGAAACCACAGCTTGGCATTGCATGCCATTATTAAGCTTATGATCTACCAGAACTCCCAGATCCTTCTCCACCATTGATTCCCCCAATTGTACTCCCCCCAGTATGTATGATGCATGCATATTCTTAGCCCCCAAGTGCATAACTTTACATTTATCAACATTAAACCTCATTTTCCATGTAGTTGCCCAATTAAACAGTGCATTGAGTTAGGCTTGTAAGTTGGAGCTTGGTGTCATCTGCCAAGACTGAAACAGTATTTTTAATCCCAGATCCTATGTTGTTTGTAATTAATCCCAGATCCTATATCATTTATAGCCGTGTGTGAGGAACTGTGTCAAACACTTTTGAAAAATCTAAGTATACCACATCCACGCTCTGTCCAAGGTTTTGCTCACCTCAGATTTATTTGACAACTTCTGTCTTTCATGAATCCATGCTGTCTGTTGCTTAAAATATTTTTTTCCAGCAAGAACTCATTTATGTGGTCTTTTATTAAACTCTCTAGTATCTTCCCAACTATGGAAGTTAAACTAACAGGTATTTAATTACTTGGTAAAGATTGTGATATTTTTTTAACTATTGGCACCACACTGGCCTTACGCCAATCCAGTGGTACTATGCCAGTCATTAAAGAGTCCCTAAAAATGAGAAACAATGGCTTTGAAATGACAAAGCTCAATTCTTTAGGGACCCATGGGTGTATACCATCCAGTCCTGGTGCTTTATTCACCTTTATTCTGTCTAAATATTTCTGGAACATATCAGTTGTGAGCCAATATAGATTATCTGGGGCTGTGTAATACCATGCCCATTATGGACAAGAGCTCCCCCATGTTCCTTTGTATACACAGAGCTGAAGAAGGTATTTAATAAATATGCCTTCTCTTTCTCCCCAGTTACTCACTCACTGTAAAGGTTGTACATGCTCAGACCTGAGCTTTTTAATAATAATATATTTGAAGATTTTTTGGGGTTTGTCCTGCTATCCTTTGCAATGTGTTGTTCGTTTTCAATTTTTGTGGCCTTGATTTCCTTTTTATGTATTCTTTTATATTCTTTGTAATGTTTAAATGATGATAGTGTTCCTTTATTTTTATATTTAATAAAAGCTCTTTTCTTATTATTTATAGCTGTTTTAACTTTGGCTGTAAGCCACATAGGTTTGATTTTTAGATATCATTCAGTTCCTGTTGGTTGTTTGGGTCTGTTGGCCATGGCACTGCATCCTCTAACCTGGGCCCCTGGTTGGAAAGTTTGTTCTTTTTGGTGTTTTTTTTTGTTACTAACTGAGGCTTGTTTTATATTTTATTGATTCACCTTTTTAATGGGCACTATTTGTATGGTATTGTTGTGTCCTTTGGGTGGGGAGTCAACTACTTTTCTTTTGTTCCATTTATTTTCAGAAAATTGTCACTTGTTCCTATATGGTTCAATGGTGTTTGAATTTTCCCTGTTGAACACCACTTTTAGTGGATTTGAAGTCTTCTTCTCATGCAAGAGCCTCTTGAGGTACTTAGCATATCAAAAATGACCTAATTTTGTGATCTCATTAGCCAGATCTGACTCACCTATGTATATTTTTTCACTTTTCCTTTTTTTGTTTTATTATGTGTGTCCTTTTACTCAGTGGGAAAGTCATCGGCATCCTTTGTGCCCTAACAGCCAGAGTCCTGTTATTAGGGGGTTGAATACTCAGCACCTGATGAATTATTTCTACTATACAGTGTTGGTCCAGTAAGTCATTATTAACTGAAACTTTTTAATAAAACTGTTTGTGCATTATTTTCTTATGATTTTGGCATATATGGTATGCTTGTATTCCAGATGGAACCATAATGACATTACCCACTGATGAAGATTCATACCAAGAATTGAAAGACATCATGGTTGTTATACGTATTATTATACTCATACGCTTCATGGTGGTTGTATGGATTCTATTTATGAACCAATTCCTCTTGTACTTGTATGTACAGAGTTTTTACATATTTTTTGTAATAAACGTTTTTGAATTTTAAGCTAGCATAATTTATTTTGGTTGCTGTTACAGTCCCTTTGTATTGCTTTTCTTTTTCTTGTTTCAAGACTGCCAATATAAAAAAATATGCTGACCTAATTTAGACTATTGCTATGAGCCCTTTATAAAGGAAAAGCTCATTAAATATTAAGTGATGTTCTGTAACAAACCTTAAGCAGCTTTTACCAAGGCAAAAGTCCTGCTTTTGAACATGGAGCTCCATTCCATTGTCCAATGTATTATTTTCCACCAAAAAAATAAGCATTTCTTCACTTGCAATTCCAGTAACTAAAATGTGATGGACAAAATGGTATAGCTAGCAGAAGTTAGTCCCACTGAACTGATGAAGATAATTTGCCACTCATCCAAGTGGATATCCACTTGTCACCACCTTGATAAGTTGTAAAATGTCTTCGACATTACAGAAGAAGTTCAGTTGAATGTGGCTAGCTACCAATACCTTGACCTAGATAGATTCGAATCTCACAGGCAAATGGCATGAAGGAAATGTCATTCCAACCACCACTTCACAATGAGGCAACCAAATCAAATTAATATATAATTTGTCAAAACAAAGAAATATACCTTGATTCATTACCTATTTGGCTTTTGTGTAAGTAGGCTGGACCATTGGCCATGTAGTCATCTCTTTTCTTTTGTCTTATTCAGCACAAGTTTTACCCATAAAGGTAAAAAAACCTGTTAATTGTGGGAATGACTTCTATCAATATAACAATATTGTGACAAGTGGTATGAAATATGGACACCACAGTATAAAGACTGAAACACAGTTACTTCAATTAAGCTTTGAGCACAATTATTTTTGTTTAAATTTAGCTAGTAGGCAAGAATGCATTGGAGACTGTATGATTACCTGACAGCTAGTGGCATTGCCTCAGTTTCTAAAATATGTGGAATACCATGTATAACTCTGGTTAAAGTGGAGCTCCACCCAAAAGGGGACGTTCTGCTTTAAGGCCTTGTCCCCCACTCCTCATTAAGGATTTGCACCTTTGGGGAGCAGTTATCTAATTTTGACAGGTATCCACTCTCACTTCCGCTGAGATCTCCTAGGCAATCGAAAGCGGACGTTGTCCTCCATCCCTCCCCATAGCCTTCTGGGATACATGACAGGTCCCATAAGACTACAGGACCATTCACAAGACTACATGCAAAGTGGGCACCAGGCTGGGAAGCCACAAGCTGTCACAATCTGATGCCCACACTTAAAATGGAGCGAGGACATCCGCTGAAACCAGCTGTGGTGAGAGCACCACTGGATCGTGAGACTTTACTCTGTAATTCCTCCAATGCCGCTCTATAGATGCAGTAGGTTTAAAGAGCACACCGAATACTTTAGTTAACTTCTTTAATAACTTCAATCTTCTTCATATAACACTGCTTACAATGGCTTGTTTCTTTCATATTACAATGATTTAATTCGTATTACATTGGGTTGATTCGATAGCTTATCTCGATAGATTCGTTAGATTCGTTAGCTTATGTTGTTAGGTTAATTCGTTAAATTCGATAGATTCGGTAAATTCGATAAATTCGGTGGAACTATTTGGCCTTCTCTGTTTCCATAAAGCTTCTCTGACTGGAACTTTGTCTGTTTCCTCTTCTGTCTGCTGAGCATGTGTGTCTAGAACAATCTAGCAGGAAGTTTTACACAAGCATAAATGTGAAACTGGCTGGGATTGGTTAAGGCTCTGTACAGTGTGAGGCTGTCTGTGATTGGCTCAGCTCTATACTAACTCTTAAAGGCATATTTTCCTTTTCTGCTTCTGCTAACACAATGAATATATAAATGTCATATAACATTCAAATACATAGATTACAGCAATGATTCTGCTTTTGGCTTTAACATATGCACATATACACTGTACTGAGGTTATTGGCAGGTTTGGTATACACATATATGTGAACCATATTAGCAACCTAAGACTGGTCTTAGCTGGCCAGCTACAGAGAGTCTTTTTTTTAAAGTCAGCAGCTACAGTTTTGGTAGCTGCTGACTCTTTTTTTTGTAGCTTTTGACTGGAGCTCCCCTTTAAGGAAAACCTATGTAAAGATAAGTTGCAGCAATACCAGAACTACTGAGTTAAGTTTTTTTTATACTTTATATATTTGTGTATTTGAATTTTTATAGCCAATATATAAAAGAGTTTCCATATCTGAAAGTAACAGCATAAAAATAATAGTACAATTTTTTATTGCAGCCTAATATACAAGGAATGAAATGCCTCAGTATGTTTTAGAAATAAATGCACAGCCACATGGGAAAATTTCTTGCCAAAAAATGACAGTTATGTAATTATATTTTTTTAAAAAAAGGTTTTATTTCTTTCTTCAAAATATGTAATACATATTTTACATAAAAGTAATGTTGCAGCACTGTCAATCAGATATGAAGAGGCAACTTTGGTGGATCATTGTCAAATGTAACAAAGTGTATTAAAGCTGAAGAATTCATGTTATTATCAAATTTACTTGTTCTTGAGTGACATATATTTTGTATAGCTGGCAGTGCAAAAGATTTTTACAACATATTTAAAAATGTCTTAGTGTAACCCTTTCCTTTAATCTGTTCCCCAAGACATTCAAGAGATATATTTTGCTCTGTAAAGAAAAATCATAAACTATTAATATCTGTTATTATGATGTGTTTAACCTCCAGACAATTTTTAGGTTGCTTCATAGAATTCCAGACAGTGAAATCAAAGCAAAGGTATTGTTGATTCATTTTTAAATTGTGTTTATTTTTATATAATTACACTTTTAATAATAGACAAGTGTACATTGGCAACTGTGTATCTTATTGGTCAAAATTGACACTGAAAGAATGTGTGTGTGCATTTGTGTAACCACCCTGTCCTAAGCAGGGTTGGGGAAAAGGTAGTACCCCCGACCCCAGGAGGCATAGTGGTAACAACCTGAAGATAGAGTGGGCTGACATTTCACCTCAGGGTGTAAATCTCTAGGCATTAATTGGTTAAAAGTGAACAGATAATGTCAGTCACTAGGTGAAAAATGAAAAAGGTGCTACTGTGCTTATGGATATAATCAATAATTACAAATAACCATTTGCAGCAGTCCTAATTGTGAACTTGTACACACAACATCATAAGTGAATACCATATGGACCGCACATAAATAGTGCAAAATAAATATATAAATATAAAGAACTCTGTAGCAATGAGTGAAAAGCAATATTATTAGTAATAATAATTATGCAGTCCCAGTAAGTGAAAATACAGTGCTAGGTGCTAAAAATCTTGATTGTGAACTCCGTGTACAATACAGGTGCTCCACTGTGCTCAAACTAGTGCCCCACATGGGCTGACACTCACCATCATCCCGTGACCACTTACCTCTAAGATGGTCGTTTGCGCTTTTGGGACTATCCCAGTATGCAGTGTTGCTAATGGTAACCGGTTGTTCCTCCAAAAGTGCTGTATCAATACCAACTCTCTCCTCTCCTCCACAGGCAACATAAGCAAGCAATCAGCCTATTGCTGGAGGTGGGTCACACGACCACTGTGGCTGCTTTTGTCACATGCGGCGAACAACAGTATATGCAGAGCTACTAAGAAACTTTGCTTGTACATCACCCTCCACACCAGAGACCTAGTCACTTTTATGTGAAACAAAGAGGGATTTATTACACAAAACTCCATGGAACAGGGTTAGGGTTACAGATGCTCCATGTTAAAGCAGAACTTCACTCACTTCACCTCACTTCACATGACAGCACAGGAAAAGGCCTTTAAGTCAAATCCAACACTCTTGTGTTTGGAATTCCTCTGTAGACAATGTTATCAGTAACAGGGGTGGACTGACAACTCATGGGGCCCTCGGGCAATAGGGGATCATGGGGCCCCTGTGTCCTCACCCACACTCAAACCACACCCAAAAAATCCTATGAAAGGTACCAGGGGCATCTCATGGGGCCCCCTACTGACCCCGGGCCCTCGGGCAGTGCCCGAGTACTCGAATGGTCAGTCCACCCCTGCTCAGCAACCATCTTTCATTAGGAGAGTCAACTAGCACCGTTTGGAATTTCATCCTAATCCTAGTCTTCTGCAGCAGAGCTGACCAGCCTCCATGGGACTCCATCCTGATTCCAGATAGGGCCAGCTTCCATATCTCGACACAATCAGGCCTGAAAGAACAGTTCCAAACGCTCGAATCTTCCCCAGGCCGAAGCCTGGAGGGAAAAGAGCTTGCATCAGTTCACCACAAATATGTACTGTATACCCTTTTCCATTATGCTCCTCTAGAAACTCCACAAAGAAACACCTAGTGGTTGGCTGGAAAAGTAAATGAATATTCATAACTTAAACCCACTGTATGATCTCACACTAATGCCAGAGGTGACAATCCCACCTACTGACAAAATGCAGAACTGACAGCCAGACTGAGCATAAGGGAAGCTGAATACAACTATAAATTGCATTGACTGACTGTAGCCATGCAGATAAATTTAAAAGAGACATTTCTGCTTATGGCAGGGTGACTACTTATATGTGTCTGTTAGAGATCACTCTAACAGACTAAATCAGAAAATTGCTGCACAGCTACATCAGCATGCCATGTGACCTAGTGCTGGTTCACAGCAATCCAGTACAATAGCAGCAGTGGTGGCATAGTGGTTACCACTAATAATTTTACCTACCTTCCCTAGCAGAAAGTATAGAAAACCTACATTATTATCTGACCCAGATATCTCTCCTGGAAGTATCCTGGAAATGATTGTTTGGAGGAGAGGGGGTCTGATGATAGCCAAAAAAATAAAATTTTTACCGATTTGAACTTGCAGTGAATCCAGTATTGATATTTGTAGAAGCCATTTTGGAAGCATGTGTGTGTGTTGTCACATTAACGACCTTCCCCATAAGTCTTAGGGTAGCCAGGTTCCGGCTATATGATTATGCCTTTCAGGAACATTTACAGATGAGGCTATGAAGAATCATTTTCCTCCTAGTGCCAAGTACTGGGACTGCTACATCACTTCCTGTTAGTAGAATGGATCCAGTTCTTCTGACAGCAGATGATCTTGGGACGCGTAGTCCTATTGCCAATACATACTGTATTTATGAGTGCTTTTTTTTACTACCACCACAGTGCTGGGTAACCAGAAGGTTGCTGGCAGAGGAGATATATTCTACAGCAGGGAACTGGCTCACTCTCTTGGTGTGGGATAAAGAGCTGAACACAGTGATACTGCAATTCTCCTCCAGAGACAGATTGTTTGCCTACTGCTGTGGGACGCTGCACATCACTTCAGCACAGCAGTGATACTGATCACCAGACCAGGATCACATCGGCTTCTCTGCATTGGGACTGCCACTGTCTGGTTTTCACATAGACATCTCTGCTCGCTATGCTGACAGGCCATCAGGTGGTAACTCTGTACATCCCTGAAAATAGCCAAGATCTGTGAAAGAACTCTTGTTCCTAGGAGGCTGTGCTATCCATAGGATTAGTGAGCGGGCAGATGCCCAACCTCTTTCTGTCATCACTTTAGAGACACTGTATGCAGACACCTTTACTCCTCAGTATCAGGAGATCTTTGCTTTGAGCAGTACCACAGCCTATCTGTTTAACTTCTGTTTAACTTCGTTGAATTACCAGTATTCTCTACTGTTTATGGGTTCCACCATTGTTAACAGAAGGCAATGGGCACCATATCAGGAGATTTAAACATCATAGGACTTAAATTGCAATTTCTAGTTAAAAGAATCTCTTCTCTTATAAGGTCATTATTATTCAAAATATCTTTTTATTTCTGAGTATACATTTACATTCTCTGCATCCACCATTGCAGCGCCAGTGGCCTAGAGGGAGCTAATGAGTCAACAGTCCTTTTCTTCCCCCTCCTACTGCTGGTATTGAAGTTCAATAGTTGAAACTTACTGCTCATGAGAGTAAAAGAAAATCTAAAATTTTGGGATGCCCCAGAACAGTAACACTAGTTTTGCTGACCCTGGAGACTACCAGGGATTTCCTCACAGTGGAGGGATTTCCTGTTTTGGCTTTGGGACAAAAAGTGAAAGGAAATCTACTCTATCTACTCTATTCAAAATGTAAAAAGGAGTTAGTTCTACTTTTGCCCCCAGCTTTCACCCACTTCACTGAGGTGAGGGTGATGTGATGATTCTTCTAGTGAGATCAGTCTACAATATGTACTTAAACTTGCACATCTGGGGGGGGCAAAAAGAGTTAGGTTTATGAAGATACACTGGGAAGAATATAAAACATACATTTTTTTAAACACACAGAAAGGTATTTTGTAAAACACACAAAAAGTTATTTTGTAAATCTGGCTTCTGTTGTTTTTTTGTTTCTCAAAAAGCTTCAGTTTTTATATACTGAGTGTTGAACTAATCCCTGTGACTATTACAAAGCTGAAGCAGCCAAAACCTAGACCAGCTGTCCATGCCAAACAATCAGCTTCTAGCATTCATTTTAAAAGCTTAAACGATATGTACACATTTGGGAACATGTTACAGGTTCCACCCGGTTTTACACCCCGGTCGTATGCCAAGTCACACCATATTGTCCGCAATTACAGCGGTCAAATCAGTGCGGTTCTGACTTGGTCAGAGCCTCACCAATTTCTAAAGAAGTACATGCACTACTTTTCATGCGAATTGCATAGACATCTGTGTCAGATGTTTTGCGAATCACACCTGAAATCGGCATGTCCCTTGACTCTGAAATCTTGCGACTTCACTGTAAGTTGCATGATTTCAAAGTCGGGCTTGATGTGACCGGGGTGTTAGGGAGGAACATGTACCCATAGCCACAGCTGCCGCCCGCTGCCCCCCTCCCTCTGACACATAATACAGGGAGAAGTCTCCCTGTACTACCTGTCAAATTTGAAAACAGCGGGGCTATGCCCACACAGCTACATCATTCATTCACTGACTTCCGTAAATGAATGAACTTCATGTCCCGGCAGCCTCAGTGGCTGTTGGCTTGTAGCTTTCAATTAATTCCACAGCACCGTAGTTCATTGAAGCTTCTTGTCAGAATATCTGCTTGCTTGTATATCCCGTATGGTAAGCAGATATTCTGACAGGTCTGCAGGAGACCTGCATGGCATCAGTGATCTATTGATTGCTGGTGCAATGCTTTCCAGGCTCCTGTAGACAAAAATAAAAATGCACATTTTTTTACCTGCAAAAAAATGTGTATTTATTATTTTATCTAAAAGGTGAACTTATCCTTTAAGGGCTTGTTCACACTGTTCTGCAGCCCAAACTGCTGCTTCCTGCATCATGTTTTGGTCTGCAGAGCCGTGCAGCAGGTGGTTTTGCGATGCACGTTTTATCACATCAAACAGGTCAAGGATTATGAACAATGATTACAGGAGATGTCCCAGAGAGGACCTCCACCTGTGAAGTTGCTATTAGGTGTCTTTCGCACTGGTATCATCTGTTCAGTCATATTTTTCCTAAGAAAAAGGATTTCTGTTTTTTGTTATCTTCCGTTTTTTTTTTAAAGGGAACAAAAATGCTAAGTTGTTCCACTTAAAAACAAAATGACCTGAATGGAAGTGGACAAAAAACTGATGTAAACGGATGACATCCATTTACATCCGTTGCCTATAGGAATGCATTGCTATCCATTTTCCATCCATCAAGAGATGGATGAAAAATGGACAGACTTAATGCCTGTGTAAAAGGGGCCTTAGGTCAAATATATCTCTATTCCATATTGTATTTGTGACCGCACTTACTGGGAGAGTTTATGACATGGGGCATCTACTGTAATCTTTGTACATACCCTCACATTCCCCAGCCATTGACATAATTCTGTGGTTTCTATGTGGAGGGATGGCTGACTTGAAATGTCATAGTCATAATCTTTTTTTTCCCAGAGGCCAGCAATGCCTACATGCCCAGTCCAAGGTTAGCAGCATCAACAAGTGGTGGTTAACTCATTGATAACTCTATGACTAAATTACATTTAGGAACATTTGATAAAGGACATTTTACTTGGTTTAAATAAAAATTCTGTTGTATTTTTTATTTACAGCTTTAATTTAAAAATAGGTTTTGCTTTATTTATTTTATTTTATTTTTAATACAGTAATCTGATAATTATTGGATTAAACCCACAACACTTCAGTTTGTTGCTTGCTAGCATGCTGGTGGCTGTCTACTGTCACATAATCATGACAGTGTACCACTAGTTCATTGAGGTTGTCCCAGTTTTCGCTGATGCAAAACCAGGGTAATACATCTCACTGATGCAATTGCCCTGCCACTGCCCAATTTCTGTAAAACCTTTATTTAGAATTAAGAGACTGCAAAAGACACAGCAGTTTAAAAATGACCAGCATTGCATTTTTAATGATGGAGAAGTGGCCAAACTGCACTAGAAACATAGGGATGGACAAGTGACTTTACTGCAAGAATTAAGAGCCTACAGATGATACAGCTATCTAAAAAGTTGCCTAGCAGCAGGACATTTTTAATGAGGGACAACTGTTCAAAATTTACTAAAGACACAAGGACTAGAGTCAGGTGTCTTACTATCAGGAATTTAGAAACCACAGCATATAAAGCAGTGGAAAATAATTACAATGGTTGGGGGGGATGTCAGTGATATAATCTTAGGTGGTTTCAGTGCACACTGCACTTAGTTTTTATTTTGTTTCAAACAAAGCCTTGTGCCTCAAAGGCTCCAAGAACAGATGTTTAGTAGCAAGTGAATGCTGTCCTAGCAACATAAAATAAGGCCCCCCAAATAAATGAATTGAATACCACAAATACCACCCCCTAAAATAGAAGCTTGCTTTCCTAATTGACCCTAAATTCTCCCTATGCAGTTTTTCAGCTGTCTTTGCCCTTTCCCTACAGCAGCTTTAATATTTTTGTTACTTTAGCCTTTTATAGTGAAAGGCTGTCTTATGAAAAACTCCATTATTGTCCTTTCTAAGCCTGCTGGCCATGGTTCAAAGACCGTGCAATGAATTTTGGTTTTAAAAAGTTTGCCTGTGCAAATGTGGAGATCCATTTGCCAGGACTGCAAATTTCTAACCCACAGGATCCACCACAAACCCATGGTAGCAGTGAATCTGAACCACATCCCTACATGCAGACTCTAGAAGATTGTGTAATTTGTGAAATGTTCAAAAATGAATTATTATATTGGAAACATAGAAACGTTAATAATGCTAAACTCCCATGTGACAATAAAAAAAAAGATGTCCAACAAATAGCATTTACTAATGTAGTGGGGCCATTGCTGTTTCCCTTTTAAAGAACTGTTGCCCTTTTAAGACTGCATGTTGTCAGAAAGGGTTTGATTGGCTCAGCTCTCAGCAGTGCTGGAGAGTTTGTGGGAGTTGCAGTTTCATCACAGAGGCAGACAATGTAACTTTATACTGCACAGGACTACAGGACCAGGATGCTTTGCAAGGAGGAGGGAGAAGAGAGTCATGTGTGCCTTAGCAGAGGATATGTGGGGAGCTGGTCTGCAGCCCCTACTGTTGAAGTACACTGACACTGTTTCCAGAACAGCAGAAGTTGCTAAGGACAATGGGTATCCACAGTAGCTGAAGTCAGCAGCAACTGTGATCATTGGTACCAGTCACCCTTGATGGCAGTTACCGACAGCAACAACATATCCCACCGCAGAGAGGGGTCAGAGTGTTGGAAATCACAGAGGAGGCGTGTGACCATCCCAGGTGAGGCACCTCAGAGATTGTGCAGCACCGACAATTGACAACAGGAAAAAACTAGCAGAGAGACAGAGCCCCAGTCATCATCCCTTCAAGGAGTTAACCCCTGGAGACTGTTCTTGTTGGATGTTGTGAGCAACTGCTAACCAGTGACATGTCAGTCCTTAAGAGCCCTCCACAGATTCACTAACACAGACCTGTGCAACACATAGACTCACACAGTGTTACAATCCCACAGTATACAAGTGAATTTGGGACTGAGCCTAAAGAGATGTCAGTTTAGCTGGGGACATTTTGCTGCTGTAGTTGCAGGGGGTTAATTCTGATCTATAGCTATACTGGTATATACATATATACATGAATATTGTGTTTATTGATGTTATTGTGCCAATTCTAGAAGGTGTGTGTATTCAGTGCATTTAACTGCTATTTTCCAAGTTAATTTGCAATCTATTTGCAGAGTTTTTCCTGTATTATTAAACCTGTTATAAAACTTCCCGCAAGGTGTACTGCTGTGCTGTGGATCCAATATATATATGGTTCATCACTGAAGTAAGGACAGAAGTGCCGGTAATTCCAGCGGCTCCTTTGGGGGTGAGCAGTACACTAATTTTCATATCTTAGCTCTGCCTTTCAATATTGCATTGAAAGAAAAGTTACATTTTAAATTCTGAGAACATGCTATTTAATTGTATTTTATAAAATTAATCTTAGTACTTACTTTAAGTTCCATGTAAAATGTATTTGCTCTGCTAATTGGACTATACTCCTTTATATAATTATTCCATTTATTAAAATGAAGGCTTCATAATAAACTATCCAGAAAAATGACAAATAATTTGATAAATGAAGTATAATTGCAAAACTCAGCAGTGATGGAGTAACACACCAGAGCCAAAACAAAACAGTGTGAAATGATGTCAAATGATCTCCTAACACAAAGGCTGAAGGGCTGTATTGAGCCAAATGGTTGATTGCACAAAAAGAGCCTGCAGTGGTTGACTGACATTGATGCTGTACCAGCCACTGCCATGAATGGCCTAGGAAACAATGACACAAGAGCCAGGTACCTAGTCATGTACCCAAGCTATTACAGAATATGTGTTTTTACTGCTTGTTTAAAAGTATGGTTATTAAAGTGAAACATATCAGAATAGCAAACTCTGAAAAATCGACATTTGGTGATGTTACTGTAAACCTGGTCAGCCACCCACTGATAATTCAGTACCAGAGGCTGGAAAAAACACTTCAAGTAATTAATAAGGTATGCAGCCTTTGATCTATGGTACATGTTGCAATGTAATTCATATTTTCACAGACACTGGAAAATAAACCATTTAGTTATGCCGTTGTCTGTTTGGAGTTGTAAAAAAAAAAAAACAATTAGAAGTATACCTAAAGGTAAAACATGTTTTAAATGTGGATAATGTAGTGAGGGATTAGAAACACTGTCAAGGGTTTTTTTTTGCTGTCCCCGTTAGAGAGTAGGAATGAGGTTCGAGTTTGCCACTGTCATGGGTTTGCAGAGGTTACAACAGGTTTGAAATGTATTGTCATGGCAAATTAATATGGTGAGAAGGGTTACAATGGCAATGGTAATGGCAATGTGGACTGTTGTATGCCATCCCCCTCACTCTAATAGGGTGGGTTCCCAACAGCCATTGTCATTGTGTGTTGGAGAAGTTTATGGAGAGTTGACAGTCTGTGTAGGGAGCGTTAGATGCTATACAGTGCTATACTGTACTATGTTATGCTGAATTACTGTGGATTGCAGTGTGGTGAGCTACATGTTCTCGTGTATCCTTTATTCATGTTCACAGTTCAGAGACCCAACAGCTACTTTTAGGATTATGTTATTGTAACCATGAGGAATCAGCCAAATGATCAGACAAGGAGATAACAGTAGAGTGAAGTTTATCACATTAATGTAAAGTAAAATTACCTTGGATGAAAGGTAAAAGAACAAAAATGCTGTGCATACTATATGAAGCACTGTACAACAAATGGTGCATTGTTACAAAACAGGAGTCACCAGAAGCAATGTACAAATAAGGCAATATATAGCAGCATCATGCAATACTGTTCTTGTAAAACTCAATAGCAACAGATTACAGAGAAGTATTACTTAAACTGGGTACACACAGATCAAAAGTTGGCCAGTTCAGCAGGACCTTGATGTATTTCGATCTGTGTGTAGCCCTCTCTGTTCAAGAGAAGCTTAATAGATAGACTCCTGTAGATTGCTCCTGCTGGAAAACCAGCATTTGATCAGCTGCTGCAGGAGCCTTTGGCTGCAGTGCTGATCAGTGTATGCTGACAGGGGACAGGAGTCCCCACTGGCAGAATATAATAGCACAGCGGAATTCAGTGATAAAGTATGTCTTTAACTTGTACATGTGCTCTTATGTTTTTATTACCAATGGGAGGCTGGCTGTATCTGGTAATGCAGGTGAGTGACTGTTAGGATTCTTAGACTTGATCCACAGGGAAGTGGCAGGAAGAGTCTCTACTCTGGATACACAAGAAACTGGCTTTAAACGCAGGACCACCGCACTGAAAGTTCTGCACTCTGGAGACAGTTGGCACCTTGTGTTCTGCAGTGATTGGGAATTTGATCAAAAGCTGCATGCTCCAGCCCAGTGGTTCACATGCCAGCAGAAACTGTGGAGGACCCGACCGCTGGTGACAGTGGAGATGCCCAGTCACTCCTGTGCTATCAGGCATTGCCTCTCTGAGCTCCAGATGGTGGAAGCCAGCTAAACCTAACTTAAATTCTGTGGGCAAGTCTGAGAGTCCAGGGGATAGAAGGAAAAAGTGACAATTGGATAAACAATAATTGGTGTATAGATGCTGTCCCACCTTGCAATCTTTTATTGTGTTTTGTTTTTTGTAATTTTCTTTTATTTCACTCTCTATGACTTTGGATGATAAGTTTTATTTATTTATGTTTTTCATTTTGGGGATATCAAAGTAGTATATTAGTGTGTGCCTAAGAACCACATATTTATTCCACTATTGGCATAGCTTTTATTACATTTATACAATATAATAACCAATAGTGCTGGACAGCCCAGCAACCTGTGTCCGCCAGCCCATGAGGCACAGCTGTAATGTGTCAATGGTTGCTAGGACACTGGCGTCTGGGCCACACTGTCATTGGTTACTGTGCCAGAATCCTAGCGACCAAAAATAGGATGGAATCTGGGGGGAGGAGTGATTGTGGTGGTGGCAATGTGGCAGTGTCTACCGTTCTATACCCTTTTTGGACAATAGTTTGTCTATTAGCCCCAAAATCAGCAGGATTTGCCTTCTATTGACTACAATTGATTTTACACTATCTCAATGTTTGGGTTCACTGAACACCACCCTTTGCCAAATTGAACTCAGGCAGATTCACTCATCACTATTAGGCAGAATCGCACTCTGTAAATGTCCTGATTACCCAGGACACTGGGAATGAAAATGGGTGTAAATCCAAAATGTGAAGTTACTAAAACAGTAATGGTGGCACAAAAAATCTTCCACACATTGAAAAGATATCCCCTCACTTCCTGTGGAGGCAAAGTAGCCTGCACCTATTCTGAGCCAGGTGAGTAGAGAGCACTCTGCTACACATGTCAGCAACAACAGTAGTTTGCTTTTAACTTCTACTCACCGTTTCCCCACCTTTTTGTTGTTTTTTATTGTTTCTTGTTATATTTATTTCACTATCTATATTCATGGAGAATTTTCTACTACTTAAAAAAAAGGTTCTGCAAGACAAAGTTTTGGTCTGGCCAAACCAATTAGAGACAGGGAAACTTTACCTTTTCCATCTCAGGTGGCCATGATATACAGCCACAGCATGTGCATGAAATAGTTCAGCGGCTGGCAAAGCCTTCCTCCTCCCAAGTGCAGGGCAGCTAGATGTCTGCAGCTGTAGCTAAAGCACCTTCTTTTTCATCCTCCTCATTTTCTGTTAATCCCACCATACCCTTGCAAAATGGAATTATTTGATTGTTGGTGGAATTATTTGATTGTTGAGTGGCTGCAGAAAGATTATCTTAGTCATGCACAAGCATTCCTTCATTTAGATTGTGACGGTGAGAAAGATGACCTTTGAGGGAGAGGACCTCAGACAGGAAGCAGCTATGGGCATTGGTCTTCAAGCAGGTAGAGCTTACTGCAAAGTGGGATTTAGCAATGAAAAGGGGGTGGGTGATGAGGTGGCAGACTGTTCCTGGGAGCCACCAATCAGAAAGAGAGGCAAAACAGCAGGGATGGAGGAATTTGTGGAGGGGCAGGAACAGCTTGCAGAGGGCTGGAGGGGAAGCCATCCTAATCCATCTGGCAGCACTGACCCACAAGTAAAGACCACTGCTATCACCAGGGTCTGCCCACAAAGTTCTACAGTGCGGGCTTTGTATCTGCTGCTGACAACAATGTTGTCATCTACAGCATATCACCTGTGGTAAACTACATGACTCTGCACTACAGAGCAGCACCTCAATAGGACAAGTAGGAAGCAAAAGTCCCACAGTCCATTTCCTCCTTCCTTAATCTGTACGCCCTTCAACAACATTCTCCTGCTGAATATGCCACAACATCTTTTATATTTTTTTAAAAAGGGAATTAACCTCTGCAGAATTATCTTGCACCCACCTCAATGTCTCCAGAAGCATCCTTCCCAATGCAGGTGCCTCTTCCTGAAGATGCTGAATTGGAAAAAAAAAAGATGCCTCCTTATAATTCTTATACCCAGCATCTTAAATGTCAGCTTGGTAAAACTGCTGGCTTTGCAACTGCTACCATTCCAGCTCAAGGAATTGCCCCTTCTAGTTTATGGCCTCTGTTACACAACAGTACCAGGTACCCATCCACCCTTCACCTGGGAAAAATCACACATGTGCCTTGCCTGACCACTTTAGGTGGTCATACGAGCATGGTGCAACAAGGCAGAGATTAATAATTTATTCATTCTCATGCTCCTCCTGGAGCACACACTCTGTGACTTAATACACTTAGCACTGCAGAAGAAGACCATCCCTGTCCTCCACCGCCATGTGCAATTTAATGTGTCTGTGTCAGTAGACCATGCTGTCAGCAACAGAGTACAACTGACCATGGGCACATGACATATCCTTCAAGGCACACTGGGTCAATCTTCTGGCAACTGGAAATGATGCAGAACGAGGCACACCACTGGAGCTGGTGGTGCCTCCACATGTCTTCTCTGATGGTGAAAACACAATCGACTGCACAACCTTTCACATGCACCCCAGAGCATGTGAAATATCTCAGGCTAAGTGTTGCTATGCTGTGCTCTCAGGCCAGAATGGTTTATGGCCATAGAAGACGTAGCCTTTTTTAACGCCAGCTTGACAAAACTGCTGACTTTACAGCTGCTCCCATTCCAGACCTAGCCATACGTGTTTCAAGAGCACTAACCTGCTTGCCACCCTACTCCTGGACAGAAACACACAACTACATGGTCTGACCACTTTAGCCAAAATGCAGCATTTTGGCACCTTTCAAAGAGGCAACCAACATGGTAAGGTGTGAAGAAGCAGAGATTAATAATCCAACCTTTCTGTTGTTCCTTCTGGAGCACACACTTTGTGACTTGATACACTAGGCACATGAACAGGAGGGAAAGGAGGACTATCTGCTGCCTAATGGCTAGCAGGATCCCTTGACCATTGCCTTTATCCTTGTTAGACAGAGAGAGATGGAAGCAGAGGAGGAATAAAAGGAGTTTTGCGGTGCTCACAGTGAGGAGGAAATGGGGCATGTTTCAAAGAGTATGTTTTGCCCCTCCCAGACCCTAGGAGTTATATGTGGATGGAACAAGAGTGTTGAGGACAGTGTGTCTTCAGCAACACAGAGAACTCATGGTGATGAAGCAATTTGTGGCAAACATGGTCTCTTAAGCTCAAATATTTGTACAAGTACCCCAGAAGTCAGGCCATAAAAGAAAAGAACCACTCTTGAGTTGCCACACTTTTGGATCCCAATACAAAGGTAAAACGTCCAATGTATTACCACCATCCGAGAGGTAGCCCATAAGGAGTTTCTGCACTTCCTGATAGTGTCAGGTTCCTCTGATCACCAAAAAACCTCAGATCTTCTGAGCCCTGAAAGGATGAGCAGTGGTGGTAAAGGCTGCCTCAGCACCGCTTGGCCAGGCCAGGCTGTAGGCAGCGCTCACAGTGCCTGAACTACATGCTTACTTACTACATCGAGTCAAGAACTGATGCTGATACTCTCAGAAGTGGGAAGCCCATGGACTTTTGGGAGTCTAGGGAAGACATCTGGCCTGAGCTTGTGCAGTATAGAGCTTCTGGTTTGCCCTGCAGTCAGTGCACTGTCTTGGAATGCCTTCAGTGCAGCACAGTTTTTCTACAGCTGAACCTCAGCTTCAAAATACCTATTGCTTGCTGCAAAATAAATCCTGTGGTGTGCCTCAAAGTTTCCAGTCTGTTCCAGTGTTTCAGCACTGTAAAGATGCCACATTATGATTCTAAGACTTAATCATAGCTGCTGAATTAAGTCCTAATGTTTGCTGCAGGGTAAATGCTGCTTTGCATCTCAAAGTTGACAACCTATTCCAATGCTTCAGCACTGTAAAGGCGCAAATGTTTGCTATAGGGAAAATCCTGCTTTGTATATCAAAGTGTGTGGCATATTCTAGGGCTTGGGTATCGTAAAGATGCCACCAGGGCTGTGCCACCATTGAAGCTAGAGTGTCCACACCAGACATTCCATCCTCACTGCAGCTCAGTAACATTGCCTTGTATAGTGGGATGTTAGTATGCTGTTGGCTGGGCCACACATCATCATTGGCTGTTTAACTTATCACGATTAGGGAGATTTACCCTTTCCAATTGTCTAGTTTACCCTTGTCACTTGTTTCCTTAAAATATAAGGAAAAAGGCAGAGAAATATTCTTTCTCTGGAGGTGACGTGTCCTTAGAACTTGATCTCATGTTTGAATAGATGGCACTTACTGAGTTCAAGCTTCAGCCCATACTGGTGAAGTTGAGCAATACATTATCTAAGTTGGCAAGATGATTCTTGAGTATGGCAGAAAACACTACTACATAATTTAGATAAATCCAGATTCATGTCCTCAAGCCAGTGTTCCACAGCCATATTCACTCTTGCCATGTAGGGTTAACCTTGAGATTTTAGAGCTCTATGTGCCCCACCTTGAGGGCAGTAATATCTGTGATTAGGGCCAGTGAAGCCTTGCAATTCTTGGCAAGAGCCAACATTTAATGTATGTATAAGTTGTTGATTAGGTGGTACAAAAGACTTCATCCCAAATGGTATCCTGACAATGCCAGCTTTTTCCCAGTTGTCTGTTTAAAAACTATCAAGGCTCTCTAATGCTTTGAGAGCTGGCAACATTTACTTGAGAGCATATGACAGTTAGTCCAGGAGGGTCTAAATGTGCAGGGTCCCCTTCAGCATCTCAGCCCTCAATCCTCAGATGACATTCATGCCCAATATCACCTTCTGCCTCCTCTTCCAGGGGCATGTGTGATTACTACACCCTTATCCAAGGTCCTGGTCCCCACAGTCCTTTTTTCATCCAGGTAATTCTGAATGAACAAAGCTCATCTTCTTTTTAGTTTTGCTGAAACACTAGTTTTGGCAGGGTAATGACTTGCAAGCCAGTGTCAAAAAGGCACTCAATCTCTTGCCCATTGAAGCACCCATGCACAACAGGACAATAGACCTTCACATCTTTTGGTTTCACTTTCCCACCGAACTGCTTGATTCCTGACAGTGGGGCATTTGGGTGAGACAGTCTATCTGGCCACCCCACTGGAACTGGATTACTGCATTTTTTTTATATTTTTCTTTGGTTAGCTGGGTCTTTTGGAGAAGCTGTGTGCTATTAGACTCATGTCCACCTGCCCACACGTGAGTTTTGACAATGGAGAGCCAATAATTTGTTTGCAGATCACTTGCCCAGGTTCTTCTGCCTCAATAGGTGTGGCATCTTTAAGCAGCTGAGGGAGGGAAGCTAAGGAACTTATCTTCCTTAGGCGTGTCCAGAAACCCAGGGAGTTCTGGGAAATGGAGTTAGGGGGCCTGCACCTGCTCCTGAGCATAGTGAGTAAGTGGTCATTCTGCTTCGGCTTCCTATTTTGGTTTTCTACTTTATTGTATATCATATAGCTTGCTAAATAGTTAGCATGTTTTCCTTCTTTATTTCCTTGCTAAAAAATTAAATCAAATACATTTACATTTAGAAACTCTTACAGGATCACGCTATAATCTCTGTTCATGTGCATTTTTACAGGAATTATGTACTTTGTCCATATACAGCAGGTGTGGCAAAGCTTTAAGGGTACTGTCAATATACAAGAGGAGCAGCCTAATAATTAAATATTGTTATTTACTACATGATACCAGATTTGCTCTTTAATAAGCACATTCACAATGCATTTTTTTTTTAAAACAAGCCGTACATTAAAATAATTGCTTCAGCTAAAAGTTTACTGACAATTATGTTCATAAATATTTTAATAGCCAGAATAAAGTGTGCAATATTTTGACTGTATCGTATCAGGAAAGCACTGAGGCATGAGGGTTCTATAATCAGTGAAGCAGAAGGCCATACTATTACATGGATAAATGCTCTGGAGTTACTGAAGCAACACAATACAGTCATATGAACATGACTTTCTAAAGCCGAATTTGAAAAGTCATTCTTTCAGAAGAATCATAAAGCATACAAAAAGCTATGTTTTCTTATCAAGTCACCGTGTACAGTATGTACAGTATGAGACCTTTTCTATTTATAGTAAACAAGGTATAATGTATTTTATCGATTATCAGAAGCAGGATTTACTAATGGAAATTAATGGATCATTGGTTTCTGTGGATTACAGTGCATGCATATTTGTTGCGCTGTATTAATAAATACACCTTTTAGGGCCCATTAATTCCAATACATTTTCAACATGCATTCATTTTATGTATGCGTGGTATATTTGTGTGCATTGATAAGTGTTTTTCAATGAATTTTGTTGTGGTGCATTGCATTTTAAATTACATTCTGCACAGTTTCTACTATGTAATAGTATATCAAGATGATAATGTGGCATGATTAAAGTGACCAGATCCATAAATTGAAATTGATATCACCTGTGCCTTTTATGCATAACCAATGTGTTAAAAAATCAGGCAATGTGCAGAAGGGTAAAACAACAAACAATGGATTTGGGGTAAATGTTGATGCTGTTGTTATTATTAATAATTATTACTGTGCTACCTGTGAAATATATGCTATATATATATATATATATATATATATATATATATATATATATATATATATATATAAATAAGTAAATCCCTGGACAGCAGCATAAAAAAGAAGTAGGGATTGCAACTTGATAGGCTAGTCTTTTCCTCACAATTTATAGTTCCACAAAGCAAAAGTTGCAGATATTAGAAGATTCAAATATCTTTAACTTACCTCTGTGTGTGTATATATACAGTGGGGCAAAAAAGTATTTAGTCAGCCACCAATTGTGCGAGTTCTCCCACTTAAAAAGATGAGAGAGGCCTGTAATTGGCATCATAGGTAGACCTTAACTATGAGAGACAAAATGAGAAAAATCCAGACAATCACATTGGCTGATTTGGAAAGAATTTATTTGCAAATTATGGTGGAGAATAAGTATTTGGTTACCTACAAACAAGCAACTTGTTATCAGTATAAAAGACACCTGTCCACAACTTCACACAGTCACACTCCAAACTCCACTATGGTGAAGACTAAAGAGCTGTCGAAGGACACCAGAAACAAAATTGTGCACCTGCACCAGGCTGGGAAGACTGAATCTGCAATAGGCAAGCAGCTTGGTCTGAACAAATCAACTGTGGGAGCAATAATTAGAAAATGGAAGACATACAAGACCACTGATAATCTCCCTTGATCTGGGGCTCCACACAAGATCTCACCCCGTGGGGACAAAATTATCACAAGAACGGTGAGCAAAAATCCCAGGACCACATGGGGGGACCTAGTGAATGACCTGCATTGAGCTGGGACCAACGTAACAAAGGCTACCATCAGTAACACACTACGCCGCCAGGGACTCAGATCCTGCAGTGCCAGACGTGTCCCCCTGCTTAAGCCAGTCCGGGCCTGTCTGAAGTTTGCTAGAGAGCATTTAGATGATCCAGAAGAGGATTGGGAGAATGTCATATGGTCAGATGAAACCAAAATAGAACTGTTTGGTAGAAACACAACTCGTCGTGTTTGGAGGAGAGAGAATGCTGAGATGCATCCAAAGAACACCATACCTACTGTGAAGCATGGGGGTGGCAACATCATGCTTTGGGGCTGTTTCTCCGCAAAGGGACCAGGACGACTGATCCATGTACAGGACAGAATGAATGGGGCCATGTATCATGAGATTTTGAGTGCAAACCTCCTTCCATCAGCAAGGGCATTGAAGATGAAACGTGGCTGGGTCTTCCAACATGACAATGATCCCAAACATACCGCCCAGGCAACGAAGGAGTGGCTTCGTAAGAAGCATTTCAAGGTCCTGGAGTGGCCTAGCTGGTCTCTGGTCATCCCTGTGCTGTCCGCAGTCTCTGCTCATCCCTGTGCTGTCCGCAGTCTCTGGTCATCCCTGTGCTGTCCGCAGTCTCTGGTCATCTCCTGTACTGTGTCTGCAGTCCATTAGTTCAGAATTTTTTTTTCCTGTTTTCTGCCTCTAAAACCTAGGTGCGTCTTATGGTCAAGTGCATCTTATACGGCGAAAAATACGGTAGGTTTTTAAATGAAAAAGTTTATTTAAACCAATAAATTAGGATTTTTATCTTGGAAATACACATTTAATTAAGTGGTGGTAACAGGTCGCTTGAGTTATTTTTTAGAGTGTAATTATCTCCACAACAGAAACAGGGATCTGAATATAAATTCCAAAAATGTAGTTGACATGGGAGTACAATAAAGGGGTTTCACTTGAAGGAATGATAAACCTTCTGTTGCCAAGGAACAAACATGGATATCATAATGGGAAAACAGAGACATTTCATGCAATACATAAAACATAAATTTTTTTTTTCATCTCATAATCACTTAAAATACTGATAAAGTATATTTATGAAACACATTGCATAAAGGCCAGCAGACCCAAGTAAATCCCAGTATATATCAGCAAGTAGGTACCTCTTTGCTCTTTAACCCCTTGGCGCAGGCGCCTCCCGGCCCTTTAAGGGTTTCAGAAGCCGGGAGGCGGGGCGGGGTTTTAGGGTCATGTGACCACTGTGATTCGCTATCACGGCGGTCACATGATTGGGAAAGGCCCGATCAAAAGAGGAGATCAGGACCTTTCTGTGAGTACTGTACATGTGTGCTGGGAGCGCGCGCTCTCAGCACATATGTTTTTCTTAGTTGCACGCGGCCGCTTGGCGTCAAGACCCAGACGCCGGGAGGCCACACATTTGCGTGTGGCCGGCACCAAGAGGTTAATATACCATGTCTTACATTTTGTAAAGTGCTGCGCAAACTGTTGGCACTATGTAAATCCTGTATAATAATAATAATATATTCCATGTAATCACATAAGACCGTAGTACAGTCTCACACAGTCTATTTCAAATATCTTCATCTCCACAGAGATGTTTTTATCCCCAATTCTGATGCATTTTGTGGTCCTGTACCATTTCTTCAGAGAATATGCAATGGGTAGATTGAGTTTTCATATTCTGCAAAGAAGCGATATAGAACTGAAAAACGTGTCAGATGGCTGTTATAAACAAAATGCTTGATACAGTAAACCTTGGTTGCCTTTATGTGTTGTGTTTTTTAAATGTTGTATCATTTTTAAACTGATTAGAGATCATTAAAAAAAGTTGATGTTTTACATGTCTTGAAGTTTCTATGGCTGTGGATTGACTAGGTGAATCAGTTAATAAATTTATAGATTTAAAAAATACATACTTTGTATAAATATATATAAGTAGTGACTGTTAGATCTTGTACTTTCAAATCTCTACATCAAATATGATCATGAAAATATCCCTGGCAATTAACTGAGAATGCAAAATTCACATCAAATTTACTTTCAGCAAACTTTCTCATCTTAATTCAAAATT